>NC_045972.1:4056280-4356280 GCF_010909765.2 Amblyraja radiata | reverse complement strand
CTACTCGCTGGAGTTTAGAAGGTTGAGGGGGGACCTCATTGAAACTTACAGAATAATGAAAGGCTTGGATAGAGTGGATGTGGAAAGGATATTTCCACTGGTGGGAGAGTCTAGGACCAGAGGTCATAGCCTCAGAATTAAAGGGCGCTCTTTTAGAAAGGAGGTGAGGAAGAACTTCTTTAGTCAAAGGGTAGTTAATGTGTGCCACAGAAGATTGTGGAGGCCACGTCAGTGGATATTTTTAAGGCAGAGATAGACAAGTCCTTGATTAGAACGGGTGTCAAGGGTTATGGGGAGAAGGCAGGAGCATGGGATTAGGAGGCAGAGATCAGCCATGAGTGAATGGTGCAGTAGACTCGATGGGCTGAATGGCCTACTACTACTCTTATGTGAACATGAACCCTAGTTATAACGGACCATAGACGGGGAAGTGATGTCCATTATTGCTAATTATCCGCTATAACCGAGTAAGGTATTATCATTGGATGTAGTTGAAACAAAGAACTGCAGATGACGGTTAATAGACAAAAGGACACAAAGTGCTGGAGTAACTCAATGGGTCAGGCAGCATCGCTGGAGAACATGGATAGTTGACATCAGGGCCCTTCTTCAGACTGATTCAGTCTGCTGAGTTACTCCAGCACTTTGTGTCGTTTCACCTTAAAACTAGTCACCGATGCTCTGGACTGCACCAGCGAACCCTTCCCCATGAGCTACTCTACCATCCGGACAATGTGGCCTCTAGCTGTCAGATCCCCCCTGTGTCCACCGCCATCGACAATATGCACCTGGGCACTGTGAGGCCCCCATCCCCTCCCCCCTCCCCCCCCCCTCCCTCCCCCTCCCTCTCCCCCACTCTCCCTCGCCAGCCACCACCCCTGTTCTCCCCCTCCCTCTTGTTCACAGCTACTGACACCCTCCTAGCTGGAGGATGTGTGCGGCAAAAAGACAGGCTGGAAGAAGCAGTAACTGGTCGAGTGGAGGAAGCCCATGGTGACCTGATGTGTCCCACCTGCAGCAGCGGCCCAAGGACAGCGATGTCCCCAGGGGCTACAACATGAGCCACAACTACAGCCACAATAACCTGACCAGGGGGTGGGTGAAGCAGGGCTCGTGGGGCAACTTGCGAGCTGGGGGTAGCATCAAAGCCAGGGCAGAGGAGGCCATGCTGGCATCGGCAGATCTGTCCGCTATAACCAGAATCCATTACAAAGGGGTCCGTTAAAACGACGATTTACTGTAATATTCTAAGCAATTTTACAATGTGCAGAATAAAGATCAGAATACACATTCAAAGTTTAGATCCTTGCTAACCATTCTGAATGTATCTTCAATTTACAATCTAAACATTTGTTTTTAAGTAACTAAGGGATTACTAAGCAATTTATATTACTTAATTTGCCTAAAACAAAATCTCATGCAACAAATAATAACATCTTCGGTAAATGTTTTTTTTATCAGTTCACCAAGTTCTAAATAAAGAATGCAAAACATTGCTGCTTGTGGGGAAATTATTCACTAACAGCAACATCTGGATTTAATACAATTAAAAATAAGAAATGATATGATCAGAGAATGATAGAGCACAGAACAGCACAGAACACCATTGAGTCCCTGGTGCATGCTCCAGTCAATAACAGTGCACATGCATACCCCAAAACGTGCCTACAGGCTCAACAGTAACATTGAATGTTGACTTATGTATACGAGGGCAGAAGTCAAAGAGTGGCAATAAAGGAGACTTTTTCTGGTTGCCTATCCGTTATTAGCAGTTCCGCAGGGGTCAGTGCTGGGGCCGCTACTCTTCACGTTGTAAATCAAAGATATGGATTGGGGAATTTAAGGTTTTGTGGCCACGTTTGCAGATAATACAAAGATAGGTGGAAGGGCAGGAGGTGTAGAGGAAGCAGGGACTGCAGAAGGACTTGGACAGGTTTGGAGAGTGGACAAAGAAGTGGCAGATGGAATACAGCGCAGCGAGTCATGCATTTTGGTAGTAGCAATAAAGGCATCGACTTTTCTCTAAATGGTGAGCGAATACAGAAATTGGAGGTGCAAAGGGACTTGGGAGCGCTGGTGCAGGATTCCAAAAAAGTTAATTTGCAAATTGAATCGGCAGTAAGGAAGGCGAATGCAATGCTAGCATTTATTTCGAGATGACTAAGCAGGGATATAATGCCGATACATTATAAGGCACTGGTCAGATGTATTTTGTGAGCCGTTTTGAGGCAGGATGTGCTGGCTCTGGAGAGGGTTCAGAGGAGATTTACTAGAATGATCCCAGGAATGAGTGGGTTAACATATGATGAGCATTTGACGGCACTGGGCCTGTACTCACTGGAGTTTAGAGGGATGAAGGAGAACTTCATTTAAACTTACTGAATAGAGAAAGGCCTAGACAGAGTGGATGTGGAGACGATGCTTCCACTAGTGGGAGAGTCCAGGACCAGAGGTCACAGGCTCAGAATAAAAGATGTACCTTTGGAAAAGGAGACGAGGAGGAATTTATTTCATCCGAGCGTGGTGAATCTGTGGAATTATTTGCCACAGATGGCTGTGGAGGACAAATCAATTAATATTTTTAAGGCGGAGATTGACAGATTCTTGATTTTTAAGGGTGCCAGGGATTATGAGGAGAAGGCAGGAGAATGGGGTTGAGAGGGAGAGATAGATCAGCCATGATTGAATGGCTGAGTAGACTTGATGGGCCGAATGGTCTAATTCTGCTCCTATAACTATGAACATATTCACAGCCTCAAATATTATATTTGTTTACCTTCTTGAAAACAGGGAATACAATCCGAGGGCTTCTTGTCCAAATTATAATAAAATAGCATTATTATTTCACAATAATATTGTGTTTTTAAAAGATTTAGATTTCATGTGGTTTCAGAATAGGCCAAGCATGTAATCCAAATAAAAAACACAATGCAACAAATGCCTAATGCACTGTTTCATGTCCCTAACTGACTCAGTTCTACATGAGCAACAGTCTCTCAGTCAGGCTGAAGAAGGTCTCGGCCCGAAGCATCACGCATTCCTTCTCTTCAAATATGCTGCTTGTCCCGCTGTCTGTCTCACAATACTACTGCTCTAACGTGGTCAGACTGATGCTTTGTAAACACTGGTTAAAGTAGCAGTAATAAGTGAAGGAGTATGTTCCCTGCTTCAGTAAAATGCATTTTGACGTATCAGTGAATCAGATTATCAAGTTCAAGTTCAAGTTACCTAAAAAAGAGAGAGAGGTTCATTGTAAAATGGGCTCATAAAGATCCTCCTGAAGCTGCAGCCAGCCATTCTTAGCACAACATTTGTAAGGAGATCACTGAATGGAACATAAGTCTAAGACAAGAGAGCATGCTGCAAAAAAAAATCCTATAAGATATATTTTCTATGTATTTATATGCAAAGATGATGCATCAACAATTAAAACATATGTTTAACCTATGAATCCAGCTACATTAGTCATAGAGTGATACAGTGTGGAAACAGGCCCTTCGGCCCAACTTGCCCACACTGGCCAACAGGTCCCAGCTGCACTAGTCCCACCTTACAACATTTGGTCCAGATCCCTCCCAACCTGTCCTATCCATGTGCCTGTCTAACTGGTTCTTAAACATGGGAGGGTGATTCTTCAGTATGTGTCTACTTTGGTGACCCGCTACTTTGATGCTGTATATAAGGAAAATCTGTAATTCTATCCCATTTCTTCTTTTTCTATATTGTTAATAAACATAATCCTCATAAATAAAGATCAAACCCTAAATGAATAAACTGTTATATATTTTTTCCCGATGTTTGATGCCCCCCCCCCCCCCCCCCCCACCCCCCAACCGCATATCCTAGAAATGTTACAAAATTTTGAGATTTTAAAAATCAATTCTTTAATTTATCCCATCAGATAAAGCATAAAAAGAAGTTTAATTTGACACCTAATTCACTTTCATATCTTCAGTATTAAAAAAGTTATGGCCATTTTCATACTCGGAAATTGGCATCTTGTTCCCTATTGCTTTTTCATTGACTTAACACAAAAGCTGTGATCAATAACATTTAAAAGCCGATAACTTTCTTAAAATTTAAGAGAACTGAAAGAAATTTTCAGTTATTGTAGATTGAAGCATTCTGAAACAAATATGAAATCTTACTTAGATGACTTGAAATTAAAGCATATAATTAGCTAGTTACCTAATTGTAGCCAATTACAAAATTCAATTACTAGATCTAAACATCTATCCATTTCTTAAGAATAGATTAACATTTTTAAATAGCCTAAGTGTCCAAATAACATTCACACAAGAATTCAGAATATAACATCATTTTAAAATCTCATTGTCATAGGTTTATAGGCCTAATGGAAGGAATTTAATGTTTAATACCTGTAAATTAATGGCCATTTAAATCAGCTTGCGAGTGGAATTTTCTGGAACGGGACCATTTGGAACGTTCAAGCTGCGGTGAATTTAGTTCCCCATATCTGCAGCAAATACACTGCCAGTTCTTCGGGGGACTAAATCACCGTTTCGCAACTTAAAATGTGAATTAAATACATCTTAAAAAACACTTTTATACATAAAAATAAACTGCTTTCTTTTACCTGTTCCTCCATAAAATCCGTCCCCGTTTTCGGCATTGACGCTTCAGAAGCTGATTTTAAAATCATTCCAACGATTAACTTGTCGGGTGAATTTTTTTTAAAAACACACAAAACGGCCGTAGGAACGATTATTTAGCAAACGCTTGCACTCCAACAAAATATAATTCAGGACCAGGTCGGGAAAAACCCTGTTTTAACCCCACCCCCCCCCCCCCCCCCCCTCAAATGCACCAAAA
The DNA here is from genome assembly GCF_010909765.2 of Amblyraja radiata. NCBI lineage: Eukaryota > Metazoa > Chordata > Chondrichthyes > Rajiformes > Rajidae > Amblyraja > Amblyraja radiata. The sequence continues at coordinate 4,351,447 of NC_045972.1, read as the reverse complement.
TCGCGCACACGGCCAGTGCAGAATTACAGCGCCGCTGAAGGTAAGTTTTGTAACATACCTACATATCCCGATGGTAACTTGTGAAATTTCAAGTCGGCAAATTTATTTAATGAAGGTGCTATCTGAAACTATAATACTTTTAAAAGGCAGGTAATAACAATTAAAATATTTAGCACACTTAAAAATATTCCTGTATTGGAATATAAGGGGTATTAATGAACCAATTAAAAGGGGCAAAATACTAGCTCAATTGAAATCATATAACACGGACATTACTTTTCTACAAGAAACGCACCTTAAACATCAAGATCAGATGAGATTGAGGGCAAATTGGATAGGCCAAACATTTCACTCCTCATATACTTCGAAATCCAGAGGCACCGCAATTATTATTCGCAAAGGAATACCATTCAAATCCAAGAACATTATATCAGATAAGGAAGGGAGATATCTTATAGTTACAGGAGAGATCCATGCTACGCCAATCACTTTGGTAAACATATATGCGCCCAATTTTGATAATCCTCAATTTTTTAATAAAATCCTGAATACAATCGCAGAATTTAACTACCAAAATGTTATAATTGGAGGAGACTTCAACTGTGTTTTAGATCCGAACTTAGATAAATCGATGCAAAAACAAAGAGGTAATATGAAATCTAAAACTAGCGAACTCTTAAATACATATATAAAAAATACAAATATAGCAGACGTCTGGAGGATCGCGAATCCGACTGGAAGGGAATACTCGTTTTATTCAATGGTACACAAAACATACTCACTTATAGACTACTTCCTAGTGGATACAAAACTTATCCCTTATACTATGAACCCTAAATATCACACCAATACGATTTCAGATCACTCCCCGCTAACTTTTGTTTTAAAATTAGAAGGAATGTCTACGAACAAATCGTTCTGGAGGTTTAACTCGCAAATTCTGAAAGACCCACAAGGGAGGATATATCTAAAAAAACAGATGGACCTATTTTTTGAGACAAACGATACACCAGATATATCGCCCACTTTACTATGGGAATCCTTCAAAGCATTTATTAGAGGAGTCATTATCTCGTATCAAGCTTTTCAAAACAAAAAGAATAAGAATGAACAAAGACAATTAGAAGAACAAATCAGACAACTAGATATAGATAATGCTAAAGATCCAACTATGGATAAACATAATAAAATTTTAATACTGAAATTTAAGCTAAATAAATTATTGTCAGAGAAGGTTATAAGATTATTCCAAATTACAAAACAAGAACATTTTGAATTTGGGGATAAACCCCATAAACTTTTGGCACGCCAACTGAAAAAACGGGGAAAAGATCATGCAATTTTAAAGATTAAATCAGATAGAGGGGAATTATTAACACTACCTAATGATATCAATAAAAGATTTGCTCAATTTTACAAGAATTTATACACATCGAAAACGCTAATAGACAATAATAAAGTTTCAGAATTTTGGACAATTGTAACCTTCCAAAACTAGAACTGAAGGAACAAGAGGAACTGGGGGCACAAATTACATCTAAGGAAATAGAAGACACAATAAACACACTTAAGAATGGAAAAACACCAGGACCAGACGGATTCAGTAATGAATTTTACAAATGTTTTTACGACATAGTTACACCACGTCTACAGAAAATGTATACACAAGCTTTTAAAGAACAAATCTTACCTGAAACACTAGCAGAATCAACGATCACATTAATACTTAAAAAAGATAAAGATATAGAAGAACCAGGCTCATATAGATCAAAATATATTAGCGAAAACACTAGCTAGAAGACTGTCAATATGTTAGTAAATTAATAAATGAGGATCAAACGGGATTTATACCTAAGAGACATTCATTTAATAGCCTGAGACGTCTGCTTAACATAATGCACTCTCACAAACCTCAAGAACAAGAGTTATCTATCATTTCATTGGACGCAGAAAAAGCGTTTGATCAAGTAGAATGGGATTATATGATTAAAGTATTACAAAAATTTCAAATGGGAGAGAACTTCATCGCATGGATAAAATTATTATATAACAAACCCACGGCTAGAATATTAACTAATAATATACTATCTACGAAATTCCAATTAACAAGGGGCAATAGACAAGGATGTTCATTATCACCGCTGTTATTTGCTGTTGTAATTGAACCTTTAGCTGAAAAAATTAGAACAAACCCGGATATTTACGGTTATAATACAAAATATTCAAATAACAAAATATCCTTATACGCAGACAATGCACTACTGTATATCACAAAACCCCAAATCAGTATACCAAACATATTAAATCTAATTGAGGACTTTGGATCTTTCTCAGGATACAGAATAAACTGGAACAAAAGTGAAATTATGTCGATAAAACCGAAAGACTCAACACATCTCTTGAAATTTCCCTTAGTAAACCAAAAGAGATGGGCGGTCTAGCGCTCCCTAACTTTATGTACTATAATTGGGCAGTAAATATTAAAAATATGATTCACCTGCTGGACAACTCTGCCCAGCAGGTGGACTGGATTGTAATGGAGAGAGAGGACTGCTCTCCGTGTAATACAGGAGCGACTCTCCTCTCACCAATGAATCTGAATAACAAAAATTATAATAAAAATCCAATGATACATAGCACAATTAGAACTTGGAAACAAATAAAACAGAATCTAAAATTAAGAAATCTATCTCTTTTAATGCCAATAGTCAATAACCCGTCATTTAAACCTTCAATTATAGATAAATCATTTTACACAATGGGAAAGAATGGGAATCAAAACGCTCGGAGACTTGTATGAATTAGGAAAATTATTATCATTTCAACAATTACAACTGAAATATAATTTGAAAAATAATCAATATTTTAAATATCTTCAAATCCGTGACTATCTGAAAAAATACACAAAAGACTATCATAACATGTCCCCAGATTTATTGGATGAAGCCATGAAGACAAAGGCTGAATCAGCAAATCTAATATCATACTTATACAACATTATTTTAAATATAGAAATACCTACAACCGATGGTACTAGAAGAGACTAGGAACAAGAACTAGCTATAAAAATTTCAAAAGAGAGCTGGGATAAACACTTACTATATGTGCATAAATGCTCGATCAACGTACGACATACTCTAATTCAATATAAAACATTACATATTATTCAAAAACTAAAATAAATAAACTTTTCCCCAATGTCTCACCCATTTGTGATGAATGTCAGTCACAAGAAGCTACCATAGCGCAGAGGTCGAATTAACATTATACATGAAATTGCATTCATCTAGATGATTCAAGATCACAGTTGTAGAACCTATCTATTTAGAGTATGATCTAGATTCAAAGATCAGACCAAAGAATGGTAAATGATACTTTCTTCTTCTTTTATTTTAATATCCTATTTGTTTATCTTAACTACACACCAGGAGGGCAAACGCTGTCCCGATTTTACTGTGAATTGTTCTGTGGTGAAAATCATGCTCCTGTGAACCACAATCTTCTAGATGTTTCCACTAGTGGCAGAGTCTAGGACTAGAGGTCATAGCCCCAGTATAAAAGGGCATTCCTTTAGGAAGGACGTCAGGAGGGAATTCTTTAGTCAGAGGCTGGTGAATCTGTGGGATTCATTACCACAAAAGGCTATGCATGCCGTCAATGGATATTTTTATGTGGAGATAGATAGATTCTTGATTAGTACAGGTATCAGGGGTTATGGGGAGAAGGCAGGAGAATGGGGTTGAGAGGGAAAGATGGATCAGCCATGATTGGATGGCGGAGTAGACTTGATGAACCGAATGGCCTAATTTTGCTCCCACCACTGATGAACATAAACATAAGGACATAAGGTCATAAGTCATAGGAGCAGAATTGATGGAATGCACATTGCAATTCGGGAAGCAACTTTTCAGCCTCTGGGATGAGATGATTGTGAAAAGACATTGATGCAATGATTATCCCTGCAGCAGACGGAAAGAAGACCTCTTCATAGTTACCACAATTACATTTAACTCCCATCTCGAAGATGGTCACGATTACTTCACATCTGAAACAGATTAGATTACACAGTTGAATTGTAATTTGATTGTGTTCTGCATCTATTCATCCCTGTCCAGGGATTTCCATTACATTTTTTTCTGATTTCTATCATTCCTAGCAGAGGAACAGGTTCCTTCCAAATGTTCCTCTTTAGTTATAATTTATGTATGAACATTTAATTATGCGAGGAACTTGGTTGGTTCAGTTTGGTTTAGTCTACAGCATGGAAACAGGCCCTTCGGCCCAGCGAGTCCACTGCGACCAGCGATCCCTGCACATTAATACCATCCCATACACATACTAGGGACAATTTACATTTATACCAAGCCAAATTTGCCTACAAACCTGCACATCTTTGGAGTGTGTGATCTCAGAGAAAACCCATGCAGGTCATGGGGAGATCAGACAATCTCCATGCAGACAGCACTCATAGTCGGGATCAAACCCGGGTCTCTGGTGTTGTACGGCAGCAACTCTACTGCTGCGCCACCATGCTGCACCTTTATAGTCCCACAATTCAAGTTATCAATGGTAATTGGTTTCACAACCTCCAATTTCAATGTAGACAAAAATGCTGGAGAAACTCAGCGGGTGAGGCAGCATCTATGGAGCGAAGGAAATAGCCAACGTTTCGGGTTGAAACCCTTCTTCAGACTGATGTGAGGATGGGGGGAGGTGGCGGGAAGAAGAAAGGAAGAGGTGGAGCCAGTGGGCTGAGGGAGAGCTGAGAAGGGGAGGAGAAAGTAGGGACTACCTGAAATTAGAGAAGTCAATGTTCATACCGCTGGGGTGCAAACTGCCCAATTTCAATGTAGTCATTTCAAAGTCTATTCAAAAGAAAATTCCTTGACATCACACATCTAATACTCAGAATCATACAATTCTTCCAGTCTATTTAGAAGCAATGATTTCCTTCTCGAAAGATAGAGCATCTCGGATGTGATCAAACCTGTACATGCTCTTCCAATTTGTACTAAACACAGAAAGACAGGTAGTACAACCAATGGCTAACCAGGTTAGCCAAGAGAGCCACGGGCTGAGAATCCAAAGAGAAAAGGGAACAGTGCATCTTCAAAATTATATGTGAAATATGGTCCTTTTGCTTCCACAAACTACTCTGATTGATCAATGTTTGCTCTCAAGATATTGGTAAATAGCCTTAATTGTGCACATTATTGTATACTGCTCTTTTTTAAACACATTCAGCATGGCATCGATTACACTTCAAGTTTAAATTTATTATGTTCCAATATCTGTGCAAGGGTTGGATTCTTAAGCAAATTAATTGCAAAGGATTGTAATGTACTGGAACCAGCTTTGGAGAGGGTGCAGAGGAGGTTATCATTATGCTGCCTAGATTAGAAGGTTTCAGCTACAGGGAGATGTTGGATGGGCTTGGATTGTTTTCTCATCCTTAGAGTCGACGAACTGAACCTTATTCCCTGGGTGGAAAAGTCCAACACTAGAGGACATACAGTCGCTATAAGGCCAGATGGGGTAACGTTTAATGGAGATGTGCAGGGCAAATTCTTCACAAGGAGAGTGTTGGGGGCCTGGAGCACACTGCCAGTGGTGGTGGCAGAGTCAGATGCCATGGTGGTGTTTAACAAGCTTTTAGATAGGCACATGGAAGTGCAGGAAATAGAGGGATGTGGATCATATACAGGCAAATGAGACCAGTTGAACATGGCATCATGTTCAGCACAAACATTGTTCCTGTGTTGTATATTTTAATTCATGAATCTATTGATTTTCTTTGAAGTATATTATTTTGTGAAGTTTATTCAAGTACATAAAATATTTTTAGGTTTCATGAAATGAAAGGAGTGGGCCACAAGGTCCTATTCGGGTGCTGCATGGTTCAATGAATTTGTAGCTTCCACACCTGATCTTCCTACATTTGCCTATCATGATGGGGATTTTTTCTAAGATGTAATGGTATAAGAGATAAATTATTAGAAAAGAACATGCTGAACCTGCCTTACTTTCTCAAACTAGCAGGTCACCACAAAACCTAGAATCTGTAGATGAGGGTGGATGCAGTGAATGACCAAATACATCAAGACTGATGACCAGGGCATAATGTAGGTAGAGCATTGCTAAATTGCCAATTTTGCCTGAGTCAGCAATCTGCTGGTATGTTTGCCACAATCGACAGTGCAAGCTCCATCAGCCACAGGCATTCAATGCTTATATGATGCTACCCCAGAGACATACAGGTCTGTAGGTTAATTGGCTTGGTAGATGTAAAAATGGTCCCTGGTGTGTGCAATGTGCGGGGATTGCAGGTCAGCACGGACCCAGTGGGCCGAAGGGCCTCTTTCCGTGCGGAATCTCTAAACCAAACGTAACTACTCAGAATCAGAGTGCATATGCTGCCTGATAGAAGTTACTTCAAAGTTACCACTACCTTTGGCATTCTTGACCTGAAATCACTGGGACTTGATGCGAGCTGATCACTGCCTTGACCTTGCAACTGACCAAAGTCAGTTGTTCTATCTGTGTCAAACCAATACCAACCATCTGCAAACTGCCCTGACACACAGTAAATGAACAAGATACGCCACAAGGAAATATAGGCATTTGCAAAGAAAGTTGAAATGAATTGCAACATTTCAAAGGACAGTGGGACAGACGAAATTCAGATAACCAAAGAACATAGTTTTCAGAACGGTAATCACGTGACTTCTGTTTTTGATATCAAGATTAACTGTTTCCTATTGTTATGTTTCAGAACTGGAAATTGATAAACAAAATATATTTCACTCTTTCATTAGTTTAAACAAGGGTAAACTTAAGAACCTGATTAATTTGGATCAACTCTAGGATCGCATTCCAAGTACGAAAGCACCAGGAGAATTGTGGTTAGCAAAAGCTTAACAAATATTCAGCCATTTTAAAGTAGCTACTGTTCAGGATATTGAGACAGTAAACCAGGCAATTTTGAGTTTTAGTGCTCTGACTCGTTGAGGGAGTTGACCACAAACTTTCTGCAATGTACTGTATGTTTTATCCAAAACAGCAAGGTTCCCAAACTTTAACTACATCCTTATTGTTAAACTCTCTTCCAAAGTAAGTCGCCAAGTTATATATCTGGAATCAATTTCACTTCCAGTTAACAATAATAGTTCAACTATAATATTCACATGATGCAAACAGCACATGTTTCTTCTTTTTGTCACCAATTCAAAATCTTATGATTGCCTTTCATTTCAACCAAGGTTGGACAGTTACCAGCTTTCCAACACAAAGTGTAGCTCTATACTAAATAAATCTAATTCTAAGATGATAAAAGTCCAACAGCCGTGAAATACAAATGGAAAATGAAAGCTGGGTGGTTGGGAAAAAAATAGTTAGCAAGCCAACGCAAAATTAAAATAATGCATAGGCTGAAAATCTGAAATAAAGAGTGCTAGAAATACTTAGTGGTCAGACAACATTTGAGGAGAGAGAATGCCCTTTCATTTGGGAACTGGTTCTATGATGCAGAGAAAAGGGGAAGGTGAGAAGAGAACAAATGGGAAGATCTATAATAAAACATGTCTAATAGTTATAAAACATTTTCATGTCCTTTAAATTTGTAACCATTTGGTTTCATTATTTTTAATGTTTTGAGCATGAAAAAAGATTCAGAGAGAGTTTTTAATTATCACAGCTTTGCAAGCCAAGTAAGCTGGTTATAAGAATCATGAGACAATCAAACTCTTGGAACACACATGCATGCTAGGAATTTTGCAGATATTAAACCAGAAATTAAAAAAACTCCAATGAGCAAATTCTGGGCCTTGTCTCCAAGAGTCATACAACATGGAAACAGGACATTTGGCTCAACTCATCCATGTTGATCAAGATGCCCCATCTAAGTTAGTCCAAACTGCCCACATTTGGTTTATACTGTATCTCTCTAAACCTTTCCTATCGATGTATCTGTACAAGTGTCTTTTAAATGTGGTTATCGAGCCTGCCTCAACTACCTCCTTGGGAAGATAGACACAAAAAGGTGAAGTAACTCAGCAGGACAGGCAGCATATCGGGAGAGAAGGAATGGGTGACATTTCGGGTCGAGACCCTTCTTCTGACTGAACTTCCTCTGGAAGCTTGTTCCATTTACCCACTACCCACTGAATGAAAATGTTGCCCCTCACATTCCTATTAGATCTTGCTGCATTCAACTGAAGTCCTCTGGTTCTTGATTCCTCTACACCCTGTGCCTTTACCCTATCTATTTACCTTATGATCTTATACACCACTATGGGATCACCTCTCAGCATCCTGTACTCCCAAAAATAAAGTCCTTGCCTGGGCCTACACTGTAGCTCAGTTCCTCGAATCTGGCAACATCCTCATAAACCCTTTCTGCATCCTTTCCAGCTTAATAACATCCTTCCTATAGCAGGGTGTGTAAAATTGAACACAATATTCCAAATCCAGCATCACCAACATATTGTACAACTGTAACACATTGTTCACCCTTCTCTACTCAGTGCTGGGCCATAAGCACTCATCTCTGCTATGCCCTACTAGTCACAGCCTACCGGCTGGGAGCGACTCACTTACTCCCTTGTTTGTGTCTGTTAACCAATACTCAACATTCAATAATCTTCCCATAACTATTATATTAATCAGAGTACTCTGAAGGGTTGTGATTAATAGAATTGACCAATCTTCCATTATCTATCATTTCCTTTCTATTAATGTATGCTGATTCTATGAGTGGGGTGGAAGATTGCAACCTTCACGTGGTCCGCCCTGTTTCGACGAATGCAATCAACCCGGCGTGCACAATCAAATAAGTTATGATAGAACAAGTTGTCATACAACTTTAGGCTGTATTCTACATGTGCAAGAAGAAGGAGATTCTATGAGTTCTACTATTGTTTTCGAAGTGGTCTATAATGATATCCTTCATTTTAGCTTCCACCATTTTGCCAGATACTGATGATATCCTAACAGGCTTGCAATTCCATGTTTGCTCTCTCCTTTCTTCAACCTTTGAAGGTCACATTTCAACCTGTAATCCATATCAAACATTCCAGAGTCTATTCAATTTGGAAAAGTTGTATCTAGTCCATCCAGTCGCTCACCAACTTTGTTATCCAAATATGTATTGGTGACTTATTTCCATGTAGCTCCAAGTTGTAAACATGTTGGCCCTAAATGCATATTGTTGCTGTTGTAGATGGCAATGATATTCCCCTTCCAATATCTACAAATATGAATCTTGCCCCACCACTATCCTCATGTTACCCTTTGAAAGCCTCTAAACTTGCCAGAAATGTCTCTAATTTGCATTAGCTGTCCAAACATTTTGCTATCATTTTTTAGCAAAGGAATGCAAGTGCTCTTCCAAGTCACAGATGCAAAGTATTCATTTTGTTCCTTAACACCACTCTCAGCATATTTGTGCAAATTCCCTTTTTTCTCAACAGCTTCTACTCCTCCAGGTATCACACCTTTTTAATTCTGGAACCAAACTCGTTGAGGTGGGGGCGGAGAGGATCAAAGGCGAGGCCTCTGCTGAGGACAGACCATTCTGTATCGGAAAGGTGGAGGTCAGGGGGGATGGTGAACACACGGCAAGGGTGGGGGTTGGGGTTTGAAGAATAGAATAGAATAGAATAGAATAGAATGCCATTTATTGTCATTTAAACATACAAGGTTCAAACGAAATTTCGTTGCTGCAGTCATAACAGCAAAAAAACAAAACACACAAGGAACACAATTCCACACAAACATCCATCACAGTAAATCCCCAAACACCTCCTCATTGTGATGGAAGGCTTATCTCATCTCTGTTCTCTTTCTTTATTCTTTATTCTTCTCCCGCAGTCAAGCAGTCAAACTGCTGCATCAAGCTGATCGAGGCTCTTGATGTTAGAGCCCCTCGGCGGGCAATGGTAAGTCCCGCAGCTGTTTAAGCCGCACCGGGCGATGTAAGGCCCCGCTCCGGGTCAGTTTAAACCCCTCGATTCGGGCGGGCGGTTGCCATTGCGGGAGCTCCAAAAAGCGGTCTCCCACCAGGGACCCGCAAGCTCCCAATGTTACCGTCCACAGGGCCTGCAACAGGAGCCTCCGAGCTCCGAAGTCGAGTCGCAGCCGCGCGCCACCACAGTGCTCCACGCTCCGAAGTCAGCCAGCTCCGCGATGGTGAGTCCGCAGGCTCTGCGACTGGAGCCCCCAGGTCGATTCCAGTTGGAGGCCGCTGGCTCCACGATGTTAGGCCCCAACGACAACGGAGACGCGACAGGGAAAAGGTTGCGTCCTCATTCAGGGAAGAGATTAAAATGTTTCCCCCCCCCCACCCCCCGCCCCCCCACATATACACAGCTAAAAACAAGTAAACTAAACCAAAAACATACACCTAACAGGACAAAAAGAAAGAAAAGACAGACGGACTGCAGTCGAGCCGCTGCCACAAGGTGCCGCCCACTAGAGGGTCTTGACCCGAAACGTCGCCTATTCCTTCTTTCCAGAGATGCTGCCTCACCCGCTGAGTTACTCCAGCATTTTGTGTGTAAAATACTTGTGGATTCCCATTTTTCTTGCATATCTTTCATTCCTTAGAACAAATGAATGAAAGATATGCAAAAAAGTAACGATGATAAAGCAAACAGGCCATTGATAGCTGTCGGCTCGGTTAATTGTCTTCTGTAAATTGCCCCTAATGTGTAGTGGGGATAACTCGTGTAAACGGGTGATCAATGGTCAGCGTGGACTCGGTGGGACGAAGGGTCTGTATCTCGAAACTCAGCTACTCTTTTGCTGTTTTTGCAGATTTCTGCACACTTCATGCCTAATTGCTCCACGATATCTCTCCCACTCACTGTGATCTAATATAACATTCTATTGACTGTTTTTTAGCTCTAACTAAATAGATGTTATATTTGACTGCTCTGACCCATACTCTCTCCTGCAATATCTCTCCTGTCCATGTTCCTGTTTTTCCTCCTGAATCCATAAATATTTCTTGTCCAATTCTGCCCCTTTTACAGCAACAAATAAGGTGCTGGAGGAACTCAATGGTTGAAGTTGTATCTTTGAAGGGAATGGACAGATAATGCGTTGGGTCGAGCCCATTCTTCAGACTAGTGTAGGAGGGGTAAAGCTGGAAAAGAGAGATGGGGTGGGGCAAAGTCTGGCAAATACCCTCTCCCCACCGCCGTCTCCAGCCCTTACCCTTGTTGGGTTTTCACCATGACCTCTCTATTTCTGATACAGAACGGTTAGTCCTCATCAGAGCCCTTACCTTAGTATCCCTCCGCCCAAACCGCATCGAGTTCCAGGCCCACTTAATGCAGACCTCTTCTTCCACTGTCTCTGCCTTTTTTCTCTGTTAAGGAGACCTCACCGCCCAGAGACATCCCAGGATCGGTCAAAGTCAGCGTGGATTTATGAAGGGGAAATCATGCTTGACTAATCTTCTAACCATTTTTGAGGATGTAACAAGTAGAATGGATAAGGGAGAGCCAGTGGATGTGGTGTATCTGGACTTTCAAAAAGCCTTTGACAATGTCCCACACAAGAGATTAGTGTGCAAATTAGAGCACATGGTTTTGGGGGTAGGGTATTGACATGGGTAAAGAACTGGTTGGCAGACAGGAAGCAAAGAGTAGGAATTAACAGGTCCTTTTCAGAATGGCAGGCAGTGATTAGTGGGGTGCAGCAAGGCTCGGTGCTGGGACCCGTTATTTACAAAAAGTATTAATGATTTAGACGAGAGAATTAAAACCCCTGTCTCACGGTGCGAGTTGACCCATGAAGTACCCCGAGTTTAAAACAAATTTAACTCGTGGTAACTACGTACAATTAACGTAGTAGGAACGTCGGAACTCGTGGAAGCAACTTAGCGACTCGTGGCGCTAACGGCAGGTACCCGTGAAACTTGTTAACTCTTGGAAAAATTCAAACATGTTTAAAGTTTTCCACGAGTAAAATGTACTGCTGAAGTTAAAAATTGAAACATTTAAACTCGTTTTAAGAACGTAGTGGCCCGTGCGTTTACCATAGTGTCTCGTGAGTCTACCGTGGGAACTCTTTAACTCAGCGGGCAGGCAGCATCTCTGGAGAGAAGGAATGGGTGACGGGATGACATTTCTATTGAACCTCGCAATGAAAGGACAATGGATTTCATGGGATACTGAGTTGGATGATCAGCCATGATCATATTGAATGGCGATGCAGGCTCGAATGGCCTACTCCTGCACCTATTTTCTATGTTTCTATGTCTATGTTTCTATATATTGGAGTTACCCTTGTACTTCAGCATACTTGCTCAAACGTTTACGGCCGAACTGAACTCAAAATATGGTTTGTATATCAAACATGCATGTTACAAGCACTAACCAACCATTGACAGATGAAAGATACATGCAGCTCCTGGAAAGCGAGCGTTAATTAGTTCCGTGTGAAGTTCTTACCGATAGTAATAATTTTATTCGGAATAGTTTAAATCTACCGAGTAACATTTTAGTTTACACCCACCGCCTCCATACTAATACACGTGTATCCACATGTTGTTTCCTCCATATACCACCGGTTGTATCGTTATTTAGGTGTTTTGGCCACCCTGAGTCTGAACGGCGCTGTAATACAGAGCAAGTCTTTATTTCTATTTCCCTTTGTGAGAATTTTTTTTCCCTGATCATCTTCAGTAACTAGACATGCTGGCGGCTCTAATAATGTTCACATGTTGCCTAATCGCTTTCCAAATATTGGAACGTGAAATTATATTTTATCTACCGTGCAAAGCTTCATTTAAGATCTTCACAATGCCAACTGCATTCGTTGCTTGGACACGGGTGGTTCACTGCAGAAAATGACTATTTGTTTCCCAGATAAGGACGAGATGCAGAATGAGTTCGGATACACAGTGGGATTTTGCTTAAAGTTGTATATGTGTGTTGGTGGAGCGAGATCTGGGTGCCCCTAAACTGCACTGGTTTGTTCCGCGACAAGCCGATTGCACCGCCTTCACCGTTTGTAACACCTTTTCCCACAGACACCTTTCAGAACAAGCTCAGAAACGGCTTCTCTTTTGTCCGTTTTCAGGTGAGCCGACAGTGTGGAGAGGTAGGGTTACGCGACTTTTGGCTGTAATGAATATTTGTCACCGAACCAGCCGAATTCCTGGAGACCAAACACCACTTATATAGCTCGTTCTACCTGTTTAGCTTAAAAATGAACCCCCCCGCGCTGAATTCTATCTTTAATAAGTCTCTTAATCAGGCAACCATGAACTAGAGACAGACAAAATGCTGGAGTGACGATGGGTCAGGCAGCATCTCCGCGGAATAATAATAATAATAACTTTATTTATAGAGCACTTTAAAAACAACCACTGTTGCAACAAAGTGTTGTACATGACTAATCATGAACAAAAAAAATTATTACAAGACAATAAAAACATTAAAAGAGAGAGTAAAAACAATAAAAAACATTAAAAACACTAAAACAGGAGCAAAGTCTCATGCAGGGTCAAAAGCCAAGGAGTAGAAAAGGGTTTTAAGACTAGTTTTGAAGATGGACAGTGAGGGTAATATTTCGGGTCAAGACCATTCTTCAGACGGGTCTCGACACAAAACGTCACCAATTCCTTTATTCCAGAGACGCTGCCTGACCCGCCGAGTTTCTCCAGCTTTTTGTACACTTGTTCAGACTTTCGGTTATTGATCTACAAAGTTTCTGTGGAATTTGCCTGACAATCCACAAATTGCTCTGCTTGCTATCTCTTTTCATTTCTTTTGATTATTCTGATGCCCCATTCACACCCTGTTCCAATCCGATTTGTTCTGGATCTGATCTCACACACTGTTCATACCTCCAAGTTTATGTCATATCAATCACCACAAATTTTGGACTGGTTCATCTTCTTCGCAATCTTTTTAAACAGCAAAAGGGCAACTGATTGAATGATTACTGCATTGAAAAGCTATTTTGAAGAATCTGCACAGTGTCTCAATTGTGCAGCAGCTCCACAAATAATAACAGAATCATATATTTTTATCATAGTTAACATCTTTAACACTGTTGCTTATTAAAACAGACCTTCATTCACAGTGGCGCAAGAGTAACTCGGGAGAGGAACTTGGAACATCGCAGAAATGACAAGCAAACGGCAAACTTATCATACCCGTGGGAACTCGGTTAAACTCTTGACCATACACTTGGAATCGCGTACACAACCACGAGTCTTTCGCTTGGGGTACTTCGTGAGGTTATCCACTGATGGCAAGAACAGGAAGGCAGATTATTATCTGAATGGTGTCAGATTAGGAGAAGGGGAGATGCAACAAGACCTGGGTGTGCTTGTACCTCAGTCAGTGAAAGTAAGCATGCCGGTACAGCAGGCAGTGAAGAAAGCTAATGGCATGTTGGCCTTCATTGCCAGAGGATTTGAGTTTAGGAGCAAGGAGGTCCAACTGCAGTTGTACAGGGCCCTGGTGAGACCGCACCTGGACTATTGTGTGCAATTTTGGTCTCTTAATTTGAGGAAGGACATTATTGCTATTGAGGGAGTGCAGCGTATGTTCACCAGGTTAATACCCGGGATGGCGGGACTGACATATGATGAAAGAATGGGTCGACTGGGCTTATATTCACTGGAATTTAGAAGGATGAGAGGCGATCTTATGGAAACATATAACATTCTTAAAGGATTGGACAGGCAGGAAAAATGTTCCCGATGTTGGGGGAGTCCAGAACCAGGAGTCACAGTTTAAGAAGAAGGGGTTGGCCATTTAGAACTGAGATGAGGAAAAAACTCTTCAGCCAGAGAGTTGTGAATCTGTGGAATTCTCTGCCACAGAAGGCAGTGGAGGTCAATTCACTGGATGTTTTCAAGTGTGAGTTAGATTTAGCACTTAGGGCTAAAGGAATTAAATAATATGGGGAGAAAGCAGGAACATGAAAGCCATGATCTTCTTGAGTGGTGCCTGTGGATACCGGTTCTCTGGATACTTTCAAGTGAGAGCTAGATAGGGCTCTTAAAGATAGCGGAGTCAGGGGATATGGGGAGAAGGCAGGAACGGGGTACTGATTGGGGATGATCAGCCATGATCACATTGAATGGCGGTGCTGGCTCGAAGGGCCGAATGGCCTACTGCACCTATTCTGCACCGAATGATATACCCCTGTACCTATGTTTCTACGTTTCTATGACCCCTTCTCCTGTTTTCAACATTACTCCTTCATATGGACTCCGCCTCTTGGTCCTCTACCTCTTTGGACCCATTTATTTCCAACTGCCGGTGCGACATCAACCATCTTCTCTTACGCAGTCCAATCTCACCCCAGCCCCTGAACGCACAGCCCTCCATGCACATCAAGACTGTTTCTGATCTCACCACATCTGGCCATCTCCCCTCCACAACCTCCAACCTTATTGTTCCACAGCTCCGAACTGTCCACTTCTACCTCCTCCCCAGAATCCACAAACAGGACTGCCCTGGCAGATCCAATGTTTCTGCCTGCTCTTGTCCCACAGAACATCTCCACATATCTCAATTCCATATAAACCCCCCCTTTGTCCATTCCCTTCCCACCTACATCCAAGACACAACACACACCCTTCAACTCTTCAATAACTTTCAGTTTCCAGGCCCCATTGCCTCATCTTTACCATGGACATCCAGCCCCTTCACTCCTCCACCTCCCACCAGGAAGGTCTCAAAGTCCTCCGGTTCTTCCTTGGACTGAGACCTAATCTATTTCCCTCTACTAATACTCTCTTGCACCTGGTGGGACTTGTCCTCAGCCTCAACAACTTCTCCTTTTACTCCTCTCTCTTTTTCCATTTTAAAGATGGAGTCATGGGCGACTTCCCCTGGTCCTCACGTATCATCCCACCAGCCTCCACACCCAACACATTATTGTCCAAAATGTCTGTCACCTCCAACATGATCCCACCGGCAGTCACATATTCCCTTCCCCGCCTCTTTCGGCAAAGACTGCTCTCTCTCTGCAACTCTTTGGCTCACTCACCCCTTCCCACCCAAACCACCCCCTCTTCAGGTACTTTCTCCTACAACCACAAGAGAACTGGGTCTCTGTGCGGGAAGTAGCTGCAGATGCTGGTTTAAACCAAAGATAGACACAAAAAGCTGGAGGAGCTCAGCAGGTCAGACAGCATCTCTGGAGAGAAGGAATGGGTGACGTTTCGGGTTGAGACCCTTCTTTAGACAGGAGAGTCAGGGAGATATACAAGAGATATAGACAGCGATGTGGAGATATAGTTCTATATCTTTCTACATCACCGTTCATATCTCTCATTTCCCTTTCCCCTGACTCTACAGTCTGAAGAAGGGTCTCGACCTGAAACGTCACCCATTCCTTTTCTCCTGGGTCTCTCTACATCTCTATGCAACTGGATCCTCGACTTCCTCATCAATGCTACAAATTGACTACAACATTTCCTCCTCGATAACCGTCAGCACAAGAGCACCTCAAGACTATGTGCTCAGCTCCCTGCTCTATTCACTCTATACCCATGGCTGTGTTCCAACTCCATCTTTAATGAATAGTTGGTGACATTACCGTTGTTGGACAAATGACAGATAATGATGAGTCAGAGTATCGTGTTATATGATGTATGACGTCTGATTGTATGATGCCAGAACAACCACCCTGGCAACACGATATTCTGACTCATCTCATTTCACTCCCGCCATATGGAAGAAGATACAGGAGTCAGAAAACCGTAATGTCCAGGTTCAGGAGCAGCATCTTCCCAATGATGATCAGTCTATTGAATATTACAAACTCTAACTAAACTCCGAAGTAAGAAATGCCTGGGTCGCACTTGGAACTTTGGGATTTGGTTTTGGTTTTTGCACAATAATGTTTTCTTATTATTTATGTTGTATGTGTATAATATTATCTATTGAATGCTGTGTTTGCAAACCTGTTATGCAGCTGCTGCTGCTGCAAGAAATAATTTCATTGTTCCGTTTTGGGATATATGACAATAAAACACTCTTGACTCTTGGCTGTCCCTCTACCTCCTCTCCCACCTCCGTCCACGGACACCAGCAGTCTTTCCAGGTGAGACAGAGGTTTACGTGCATACCCTCTAACCTCATCTCCTGCATCCATGTTCCTGATGTTGCCTCTAGTATATCAGCAAGACCAAGCGTGGGCTTGGTGGCTGTACAACCAAATTGTGCTCAGTCTGCCAAGGTCTCCAGGATCTCCCAGTTGCTGTCCATCTTACCTCTTCCCATGTTATCCTTTCCCTCTTGGGCCTCCCCCATTGTTAGAATGGGGCCACGTGCAAACTGCAGAGCCTCATATTCTGTTGGGGTAGCTTACAGTCCAACAGTATGAACATTGAATTGGCCAGTTTTAAGTAAGTGCATAACCCTCCCCCTCTCCCTTCTTCTCCCCTACAACCCTCACCCCCAAACTCTCTCTCCCCTGTGCCTCCACCTGGACTCACACCAACAGAACTAATTTTTCTCTCACTTTAACTTTTCCTCTCTAGACTTGGGTCTCTGGTGCAACTCTAGTGCTGCACCACTGTGCCACCATCAAGTGTGAACTCTTCCCCTCATTTCTTTTGGATATTTTCGGCTTAAAATTTATTTTATCCTTGTTCTTGACTGACTGTTTGCTGGAACAGCTCCAAATGTGTACACTCTCACCCTTCCCAAACACACACTGTTTAAATTTGGCCTACACTTTAGACATTCCTTCCTGAACTCCACCACCTACACTCATGCCTTCTGTTTTCAGCTTAGCTTCATTCCCTCCTGATTCCACCCAAAGGCTTAAATTCTCTTGCAAAATTAGTTTAAACCCTTTCCAACAACACTGGCCAATATTCCTGCGAAGATATTAGTCCCATTCCTGGCGAGGCCAGCCAAATAAACTTATAGAAATCCCAACTTTACTCCCTTCACCCTGACCCTCTGTAGAAATTGTTCCTGCATTAGCAATGGCCTTGAACAAAATTTCCCAAATCCTGGTCATTGTAGCTAGGGACTTCAATCAAGCCAACCTCAAGAATGTACTGCCAAAATACTCTTGACCCACCTTACATTTTCAACTGCTGCTACACATCCACAAAAAGTGCCTTCTGCTCCATTCACCGGCCATATTTTGGGAAATCTGATCATCTAAATGTGCTTCTTCTCCCTGCCTACAAACAGAAATGGAATCGGGTAGATCTGCTACTAAAGGTACACAGTGATCCCACCACCAGTCACATCTTCTCATCCACTCCACTTTCTGCCTTCTGCAGAGACTGCTCCCTATGCAACTCCTTGGTTCACCGATCGCTTCCCAACCAAGGGTAATAGACAGGACCTCGCTCAAGTTGATTGGAGTAGGTTGTTTGAAGAAAAAGGAACCGGGAAAAAGGGATGTGTTTAAAAGTGTGCTGGCAAGAGTCCTGGACCTGCATGTTCCTGTCAAAGTGAAGGGCAAGGCAGGGAGGCGTAAGGAAGCTTAGATGCACGAGAGAGATTGAGGAACCGGTCAAGAGTAAGATTCAAGATTCAAGAGAGTTTATTGTCATGTGTCCCAGATAGGACAATGAAATTCTTGCTTTGCTTCAGCACAACATAATATAGAAGGCATGAATACAAAGCAGATCAGTGTGTCCATATACCACTGTATAAACATATACACACATGAATAAATATAACAGATAAAGTGCAAATAAACAGATAATGGTCTATTAATGTTCAGAGTTTTGTTTGAGTTGAGTGCAATAGCTTGATGGCTGTGGAGAAGAAGCTGTTTCTGAACCTGGACGTTGCAGTCTTCAGGCTCCTGTACCTTCTACCTGAAGGTAGCGGGGAGATGAGTGTGTGGCCAGGATGGTGTGGGTCCTTGATGATGCTGCCAGCCTTTTTGAGGCAGCGACTGCGATAGATCCCCTCGGTGGTAGGGAGGTCAGAGCCAATGTTGGGCTGGGCAGTGTTTATTACTTTTTGTAGTCTTTTCCTCTCCTGGGCGCTCAAGTTGCCGAACCAAGCCAGGATGCAACCGGTCAGCATGCTCTCTACTGTGCACCTGTAGAAGTTAGAGACATGGGACAGGTATAGGCAGCTGGGGTTAGGTGTATCCCTGGAGGAGTTTCAGGAACTGAGGAGCACACAAAAAAAATTAAATCAGGGTGGCAAAAAGAGGGCAGGAGATAACTCTGGCAGAAAGTATCAAGGATAATTCCGAGATTTTATAGGTACATTAAGGGGGAAAAGGTAACCAGAGAATAGGGCCCCTCAGGAATTAAAGTGGTCAACTCTGTGTGGAGCTGCAGGAGATGGACAAGGACCTCAATGAATATTTCCCCTCTGTTTCTACCGTCAAATAAGACATGATGGAACCGGCAATCCATGGCCAGGCCCAGGTCAAGCTCACCCGCTCGGGACCGAGAACTAGGTCCCGTTGACCCGCTGGGGACAGAGGAAGGGGACCCACCCGCTTGGTCCAACTCGCCTGCTGCCGACTGAGGCCGTGCGGACAGACAACAAAGGACTATCGAGCAGCGCCCTATCGAGGAAAGCTGCCTCTAGACTCTGCCCCGAGCTGCCGGCATGGATGGACACGGATGGGTCCACGGGGGATCAGGTCCGAGGTTCATCTCCTGCTCGGCCCCGAAGAATGGGAACCGTAATGATGAGAGAGTCAGACTGGCGACGTGGACAAAGGGGCGCCTGGAGATGGTCCGGGGGGTCTGCGGGAGGCACGGAGACTGTGGGACCGGAGAGGCGAGGGACGGCTTGCTGGTGAATCGTGTGAGGGGAAGAGGCAGCCTGGCGATGAATGAGCCGCGGAGACGGCCGGCTGAGGAGGGGACGCAGAGAGACATCCAGGCCGCCGAGAACAAGGTGGGACTCGACGGGGGGGGGGGTGCTGGGAACAAGGAGGGACCATGGAAACTCTAATGAGTACTTTGGTAACATTGTCGTGCCAGATATGTGGTGACTCTTCGTGTACTCTGTATGCAAAAACGAAGAATTTCACTGTATGTACTTATGACAATAAAGTATCGTTGAATCATAGAAGTGTTTTGAGGGCAGTCGAGGAGGTGCTGAAGGTCCTAATGGGTATGAAGGTAGACAAATCTCCCGGGCCTGATCAGATATATCCAAGGAGACAGTGGGTAGCTAGAGAGGAAATCACAGGTGCCCTGGCTGAGATCAACGAGTCACTATTAAATACTGGTGAGGTGTCAGAAGACTGGAGGGTGGCAAATGTTGTGCCTCTGTTTAAGAAGGGCTGCAGGGAAAAGCACGGGAACAATATGCCAGTGAGCCTAACATCTGTGGTCATAAAGTGTACTGAGGGATAAGATATACATGCATTTAGATAGACAAGGGTGATTAGAGATAGTCAGCACGGCTTTCAAATGTCCGAAGGTTTCAAAGGTCTTTTATTGTCACGTGTACCAATTAAGGTACAGTGATATGTGAATTACCATACAGCCATACGGAAAAAGACCGACAAGCCACACAACTACATAAAAGTTAACATAAACATCCACCACAGCGGATTCCCCACATTCCTCACTGTGATGGAAGGAAAAAAAGTACAATCTTCTTCCTCTTTATTCTCCCGCGGTCGAGGCAGTCGAACCATCGGTCGGGGCAATCGAAGCTCCCGCATCCGGCGGCCAAAGCCTCCACGTGGGGGCGATCGAAAAGCGGCTTGGAGTTCCCGAAGTCGGTCTCTGACCAGAGACCACGGGCTCCGTGATGTTAAGTCCATAAGCTTCCACGGTTGGAGCTCCGAGGTCGCTCCCTGGCAAAGGGATCATGAGCTCCGCGATGGTAAGTCCGCAGGCGGCCGCGGTGGACCTATCAAAAGTCGGTCTCCAGCAAAGGCCGCCAACTCCTCGATGTTAGGCCGCAGTGCGGAAGGAGATACGATACGGAAAAAAATCACATCTCCGTCGAGGTAAGAGATTAGAAAAAGTTTCCTCCAACCACCCTCCCCCCCCTACCCCCCACATGCAACATGCTAAAGAACACTAAAAACGTACATTTAACACATACTATTAAAAGACAAAGAAGGAAAGGACAGACAGACGGTTGGTGAGGCAGCCATCTGATTGAGTTCTTTGAAGATCTGACCAAAAAGGTTGATGAGGGCAGAGCTGTAGATGACATGAAGACATGCAGTTATAAAAAAAACAATGTTGTACCCGATAAAATCAACCTTGCAAGAATAAATACCTAATGAGGCCATTCCCCCATCCATGCTATCATTGCTGAATAAGCTGGGTATCTCGGGTAGGGCGAGTACCCAGGGAGGGAAAGGTCAGAGAATTGGTGGAGCAGGAATAGTTAACCAAATAGCCAGAGCTCCTGAGGGTTGAGTCATGGTTAGGGAGGTGGAGGCTGGCTTGCAATTGAGTGGCGGGAGAAAAGCAGAGCGGCTAAGATTACAATCTGGTGATGTGGGAGGACAACAAGTTTCCAATTGGACTGCTATGTGGGAGGTATTTCAGACAATTAACAAGTTCAATTATTCCCTAAAGTCATTTGGAACAAAACTGAGACTAAAGGAACTTGGAAATAGAGTAGGCGATAATTGAGGTTCTTTCCATGTTCTTTCCAAATTATTTGGTTTTATACAGTAGATATAAAAAGTGAAATAATGTATGGATACTCCAATTAGTGATAGGGCTGTACCAGACTGTTTACTGGGGAATACGTCTGGCCAGGTTTTCGCGGGTAAGTCTGGATCTGACATATTGGGTCCAGAGATATGTCTTGACATCAATGGATATTTTTAAGGCAGAGATAAATGAATTACAACAGACAATAGGTGCAGGTGCAGGAGTAGGCCATTCGGCCCCAAGCCAGCACCGCCATTCAATGTGAACATGGCTGATCATCCACAATCAGTACCCCGTTCCTGCCTTATCCCCATATCCCTTGACTCTTCTCTTTAAGAGATAGTACGGGTGTCAGGGGTTATGGGGAGAAGGCAGGAGAATGGGGTTAGGAGGGAGAGCTAGATCAGCCGTTATTGAATGACAGTGCAGACTTAATGGGCCGAATGGCCTAATTCTGTTCCTATCACTTATGACCTATGGGAGTCTTTTAAAAGCCAGTTGCTCAGAGTACATAACCAGTTCCCAAGAGGATAAAGTAAAGGATGGCAACATTCACAAACCTTCATTCCAAAGAGGAAGAACGATGCCAAGCGGTGTAAGGGGCGACCGTGGCTGACAAGGGACGTCAGGGACAGTATAAAAATAAAAGAGAAGTACAATATAGCAAAGATGAGCGGGAAGCAAGAGGATTGGGTAATGTTTAAAGAGCAACAGAAGAGAACTAAAAAGGCAATACGGGGAGAAAAGATGAGGTACAAAGGTAAGCTAGCCACGAATATAAAGGAGGATAGTGAAGGCTTCTTTAGGTATGTGAAGAGGAAAGAATTAGTTAAGACCAAAGCTGGACCCTTGAAGACTGAAACAGGTGGATTTATTATGGGGAACAAGGAAATGGCAGATGAGTTGAACAGGTACTTTGGATCCGTCTTCACTAAGGAGGACACAAACAATCTTCCTGATATAGTAGTGACCAGAGGATCTGGGGTGACGGAGGAACTGAAGCAAATCCACATTAGGCAGGAAATGGTTTTGGGTAGACTGATTGGACTGAAGGCGGATGAATCCCCAGGGCCTGATGGTCTGCATCCCTGGGTACTCAAGGAAATGGCTCCAGAAATCGTGGGCGCATTGGTGATAATTTTCCAATGTTCTATAGATTCAGGATCAGTTCCTGTGGATTGGAGGGTAGCTAATGTTATCCCACTTTTTAAGAAAGGCGGGAGAGAGAAAACGGGGAATTATAGACCAGTTAGCCTGACATCGGTGGTGGGGAAGGTGCTGGAGTCAATTATAAAAGATGAAATAGCGGCACATTTAGATAGCAGTAACAGGATCGGTCCGAGTCAGCATGGATTTACTAAGGGGAAATCATGCATGACTAATCTTCTGGAATTTTTTGAGGATGTAACTAGGAAATTGGACAAGGGAGAGCCAGTGGATGTAGTGTACCTGGACTTTTAGAAAGCCTTTGATAAGGTCCCACATAGGAGATTGGTACCCCACATGGTATTGGGGACTAGACTGCTGACATAGATAGAAAATTGGTTGGCAGACAGAGTAGGGATTAACTGGTCCCTTTCAGAATGGCAGGCAGTGACTAGTGGGGTACCGCAAGGCTCGGTGCTGGGACAGCAGCTATTTACAATATACATCAATGATTTAGATGAAGGGATTCAAAGTAACATTAGCAAATTTGCTGATGACACAAAGCTGGGTGGCAGTGTGAACTGTGAGGAGGATGCTATGAGAATGCAGGGTGACTTGGACAGGTTGGGTGAGTGAGCAGATGCAGTTTAATGTGGATAAATGTGAGGTTATCCACTTTGATAGCAAAATCAGGAAGGCAGATTATTATCTAAATGGTGTCAAATTGAGAAAAAGGGAAGTACAACGGGATCTGGGGTCCTTGTTCATCAGTCAATGAAAGTAAGCATGCAGGTACAGCAGGCAGTGAAGAAAGAGAATGGCATGTTGGCCTTCATAACAAGAGCTATGAATACTAAACATAACAATAACTAAGTATAGGAGCAAAGAGGTCCTTCTGCAGTTGTATAGGGCCCTAGTGAGATCACACCTAGAGTATTGTGTGCAGTTTTGGTCCCCTAATTTGAGGAAGGACATTCTTGCTATTCAGGGAGTACAGAGTAGGTTTACAAGGTTAATTCCTGGGATGGCGGGACTGTCATATGCTGAGAGAATGGAGCAGCTGGGCTTGTACACTCTGGAGTTTAGAAGGATGAGAGGGTATTTTATTGAAACGTATAAAAGTCTTAAGGGTTTGGGCAAGCTAGAGGCAGGAAACATGTTCCCAATGTTGGTGGGGTCCAGAACCAGGGGCCACAGTTTCAGAATAAGGGATAATCAATTTAGAACGGAGACAAGGAAACCCTTTTTCACACAGAGAGTTGTGAGTCTGTGGAATTCTCTGCCTCAGAGGTGGAGGCCGGTTCTCTGGATACTTTCAAGAGAGAGCTAGGTAGGGCTCTTAAAGATAGCGGAGTCAGGGGATATGGGGAGAAGGCAGGAACGGGGTACTGATTGGAGATGATCAGCCATGATCACATTGAATGGCGGTGCTGGCTCGAAGGGCCGAATGGCCTACTCCTGCACCTATTGTCTATTGTCTATTGGATGAGAAGAGATATTGTACATTCAATCAAAAAACAAAAAACATATGTAAGGCTGTTGAATGATATGAAGGAGGCGGAAAGCAAGGAATTAAGATTGCTAAAAGGCGACATGAAATGTTATTTGTGTGTAGTTAACAGTAAGAGTGTAACTTGGGAAAATGTCCGTTCATTCAAGACAAAGGAGGGAGTACAGTTTAGTTTGATTTATTATTGTCACGAGTAGTGAGGTACAGTGAAAAGCTTCTAAAAATATTTTTGTGTGGGGCCGGAGGAAGTGGGTGAAGTTCTAACGCGTCCCAGAGTCATACAGCATGGAAACAGACCCTTCAGCCCGATGTTAGTCCCACCTGCCCGAATTTGGCCCATATCCCTCTAAACCTTTCCTATCCATGTACCTGTGCACATGTAATTTAAATGTTGTTATAGCAACTTCCTCATCTACTTTCTCTGGAAGCTTGTTCCATATCCCCACCATCTATGTGCTTTTGTATAGTGATACTGTATACAACAATGAATTGCATTGTACCTCGGTACATGTGCCAAATAAAGAACCATACTGTACTATACCTCTGTGGAGAAAAAACTGCCCCTCAGGTTCCTATTAAATCTTTCCTTTCTCACCTTAAACCTATGTCGTGTGGTTCTTGATTCCCTTTCTCTGGTTAAAAGCTTGTGCGATTCCCTCATGATCTTATACACCTCTATAAGATCCTTTCTTCAGTCTCCTACACTCTAATAAGGTCCTAACCTGCCCAACCTCTTCCCACAGCTGAGGCCCTCACCAGTCCTTCACATCAGTATTCACCAAGGAAAAGGAAACAGATGATGTTGATGGGGGAGGATATAATGATATTCTAGGGCATGTCAACTTTAAGGAGGAGGCGTTGTTGAAAAACCTGTTCATGTTAACATCCTTGGGACCTGTTGAGAGCTATCTCAGGGTCTGAAGGAACAAGGGAGGAGATTGCCGGGCCTTGATAGAAGTATGATCTTTAGTCATGTCTAAGCTGTCAGGAAACTGGAGACTCGCCAATAATGTTCCTTTAGTTTAAAAGAGGAAGAGGAATAAACAGGACCATTATTGGGTGGTGAGCCTTGGTTTAGTTTAGTTTAGTTTAGTTTAGAGATACAGTGTGGCAATAGGCCCTTCAGCCCACCGAGTCCCTGCCAACCAACGATCATACATGCAACGGTTTTATGTTATCTCAGTGTGGCATCCTACACATTAGGGGCAAGTTGTAGGGGCCAATTAACGTACAAGCCTGCGTGTCTTTGGAATTTGGGATTAAACCGGAGCACCCGGAAAAAGCCCATGTGGTCACAGGGAGAATGTGCGAACTCCGTACAGACAGCACCTGTAGTCAGGATGGAAATGATGCTACAGGACATGATTTGCTCCCACTTGGAAAAGTATGGACTTATTAGAGAGAGTCAACATGGGTTTGTGAGGGGGAGGTCTTATCTCACAAGTTTGAGTATGTTTTTTGAGGATGATGATTGATCAAGGTGGGGCAGTGGATGTTGTCTACATGGACTTTAGTAAAGTATTTAACTAGTAGGCAGGCCCAGAAAATCAAATTGCATGGAATCCACGGTGAGGTCCAAAATTAGCTTGATATTAGACAACAGAGGCCAGAGGTAGAGAGGTGTTTCTCTGACGAGAGCTCTGTGACCAGTAATATTTAGCGATGACCAGTGCTGGGACCTCTGGTGGTTGTGATACATGTAGAATAAATAAATGATCCGGGTAAAAATGTAGATTTTCAGATGAATCGGTTTACAAAGAGGAGATTAGTTTAACTTGGAAACTTGTTCGGCATGGACATAATGGCCAAAATAGTTTGTTCCTGTGCTATAATGTTCTATGCATAGGAAGCTACATCAGATGCTGGATTAAACCAACGTTTTGTGTCTATCTATAATGTTCTATGTCCTATGACCTGAAAGTTGCTGGAATTGTGGTTTGTGAAGAAGGTTATCAAAAGATAAAGTGGAATATAGATTAGTTGGAAATTTAGACGATGGGGTTTAACCCACCACGTGTGAGATACATAGAACATAGAACAGTGCGCCACAGGATCGGCTCTTCAGCCCACAATGTTTGTGCTGAACGTGAGGGCAAGTTAAACTGATCTCATCTATCTGTACATGATCCATATCCCTTTATGCCCTGCACTTCCATGTGCCTATCTAAAAGCCTCTTAAACCCCACTATCGTATCTGCCTCCACCACCACCCCTGGCAAGCGTTCCAGCCCCCCACCACCCTCTGTGTAAAGGATGTAACCCGCACATCTCCATTAAACTTTCCCCTTCTCACTTACGTCCTATAGTGTTGGATATTTCCACCGTGGGAAAAAGATCTTCCCATAATTGTATATACTTCTAGCAACCCCCCCCCCCCCCCCCAGTAGCCGACATTCCAGAGAAACCAATCCGTGTCTATACAACCACTCCCTTTAGCTGAAACCCTCTAATCTAGGCAGCATTCTGGTGAACCTCTTACTCCTAAACCTTCACATCTTTCCTGTAATGAGGCGACCAGAATCCAGGCAGATGTTGCATTTTTGGAGATCAGAGGAAAGTATACAGTTCCACTGTACACTATATACAGTAACAGAATTAAGGGTCCGTTAATTCTGAACCTGCCCAGAATTAACGTACACAGGGTCCTTGGGGCACAGGTTCATAGGTCCCTGCACATGGAAACACAAGTGGATAAGGTGGAAAATAAAGTGCATGGTGTGCTTGCCATTAATGGTCAGGACATTTGAATATGAAAGTTGTCAACTCATGTCGCAACTGTACAAAACTTTGGTTAGGCCACATTTGAAGTATTGTGTGCAGTTCTGGTCACCATACTATAGGAAAGATCGAGAGGCTTTGGCAAGCACATAGAAGAAATTTGCTGGGATGTTTCTTGGATTGGTGCATATTAACAAAGTTTGGAGAAATTTGGATTGTTTTCTCAGGAGCATTGTAGACTAATGGACAACATGAGAATAAGTAGCTTACACCCACAGTATTTAGTTTAGTTTAGTTAGTATAGGTTACTATAGTTTAGTTTAGAGATGCAGCACGGAAACAGGCCTCTCGCCCACCCTGTCCGCACCAACCAGCGATCCCCACACATGAACACTACCCTACACATACTAGAAACAATTTTACATTTTATTCCAAGCAAATTAACCTACAACCTGTACGTCTTTGGAGTGTGGGAGGAAACCGAAGATCTCAGATAAAACCCACGCACATCACAGGGGGAACATAAAACTCCGTACAGACAGCACCCGTAGTCAGGATTGAACCCAGGACTCTGGCGCTGTAAGAGAGTAGCTCTAACACTGCGCCACCGTGCCGCACATTCTGCGCTGTGGTTGAGAATCCTGGAAAAGATGCTTCGGGCCAGGATTTGCTCCCACCTGGAAAAGTATAGACTTAATGGAGAGAGTCAACATGGCTTTGTGTGGGGGACCAAGTTGGGGCAGTAGATGGTGTCCACAGTAGTAGGCAGGTCCAGAAGATTAAATCGCATGGAATCCATGGTCAGCTCAAAAATTAGGTATGAACAATTAATTCTCCAATTTTAGGTAATCTCTAACCTAATCCTCCACACCCCCAGCCCCTTTCTCCCCCGCTCTCTATCCCTCCCTCCCTTCCCTTTCCTGTGCACCACTTGTCAAAAAAATCCCTCGTCTGTGTTGATGCATTGCCTACCACGTTCTGTCCTGCCTCTCCCCTTTTCCAGCTACCTTCTCCCCCTCCTACAATCAGTCTGAAGAAGGATCTTGACTTGAAACATCACCTATCCATGTTCTTCCGAGATGCATCTGGACCTGCTGAGTTACTCCAGCACTTTGTGGCCTTCCATGTGCCCATGCGTATTCTATAGTATAGAAAATTATAAGGTGGCACACACACCCCCATCCATATCAACGGGACGGACGTGGAGCATGTTGCCAGCTTCAGGTTTCTGGGGG
The DNA here is from genome assembly GCF_010909765.2 of Amblyraja radiata. Classification (NCBI taxonomy): domain Eukaryota; kingdom Metazoa; phylum Chordata; class Chondrichthyes; order Rajiformes; family Rajidae; genus Amblyraja; species Amblyraja radiata. The sequence continues at coordinate 4,323,237 of NC_045972.1, read as the reverse complement.
TCAACATCTCTGAAGACCTCTAGGACCCTCAAAACCTCAACTCTGATCAAGAAGGCTCACCAGCGTCTCTTCTTCCTGAGGAGACTAAAGAAGGTCCATCTGTCTCCTTAGATTCTGGTGAACTTCTACCGCTGTATCTAACTGTATCACAGTATGGTATGGCAACTGCTCTGTCTCCGACTGGAAAGCACTGCAGAGGGTGGTGAAAACTGCCCACCGTATCATCGGTTCCTCACTCTCCTCCATTGAGTCTGTCTAGAGCAAGCGTTGTCTGCGGAGGGTGCGCAACCCCCCCCCCCCCCCCCTCACCCCCTTCCCCCCCCGGACATTCTGCACACTCCTTCCCCCAGTGACTGATATCCCCCCCACCCCCACCCCCCCCCGAACATTGCACTACTGTTACTGTATATATATATTCTACCTCTGTTTATACTGTATATATCCATCCACAACATACTTAATGCTTACTGCACTAATACTTCTGTCTATACAGCATATATCGCACCCAGTGTATCCATACTACAGTCCCACTGTACACATATTTCCCCAGCTATAGCGCACCCTTATCTATAGACTACGGTTTATATCCTACTCTTACTGCCTATTCTGCTCTACTGCACTTTCTTAGATATTATTCCAGCACATGCACTGTTTTTGCACTTCTAGTTAGATGCTAACTGCATTTTGTTGTCTCTGTACTTGTACTCTGCACAATGACAATAACGTGGAATCTAAATCTAAATCTAAAATCTAAAATTTTTAATTTCCCTCATTCAAATCATTGATATACAATGTGATGAGTAGTGGTCCCAACACCGACCCTTGTGGAACACCACGAGTCACTGGCAGACAACGATAAAATGCCCCATTTATTTCCATTCTTTGCCTTCTGCCAGTTATCCAATCGGGCATGTTGCGTGTCTTCCACGCAAGTATCATATTCTATCCGTTTCTTTATTCCCCATTAACACTTCTCCAGCATAATTTCCCAAAGGTCATACGTCCACTCTTGCCTCACTTTTGCTCTTCATATATCTGAAGAAACCTTTGCTATCCTCTTTTTTATTATTGCCTCGCTTACCTTCATATTTCATCTTTTCTCCACAACTGGCCTTTTTAGTTGTCTTCCGTTGGCTTTGAAAAGCTTCCCAATTCTCTAGCTTTCCGCTAACCTTTGCGATGTTACACGCCTTCTCTTTTTTATTCCGTCTTTGTCTTCCATTGTCAGCCACGGTCACCTCATTCTCCCCTTGGAATCTTGCTTCCTCTTCCATCTTCCATATTACTCCAAGAAATTCCTACCATTGCTGCTCCACCATCATTCCTGCTAGGGGCCTTTTCCAATCAACTTTAACCAACTCCTCCCTCATGCCGCCCTCTGTAGTCACCTTTGCTCAACAGGAATATGGACACTTCTTATTTCATCGCTCCCTCTCAAATTGCAGATTGAATTTCATTATATTATGGTAACTACCTCCTAGTGGTTCCTTTACTTTAAGCTCCCTTAAGGGGCTGTCCCACTGCGGCGACCTAATCTGTGAGTTTAGACGAGTTTGCGCTCAACTCAAACTCGCAGCATGGTCGACACGAGGTCCTATGAGGTCACTGGAACTTTCCTTCATGCTCGAGGGAAGTTCTCGAATACTCGTGGCCTCAGCTAGGTCGCGGAATATTTTTCAGCATGTTGAAAAGATTTTCGCAATTAAAAATTGGTCGGCATGGTTCTTTTGAACTCGTAATGCAGTGGAGTGGGGTCGCTATGTAGTTACAGGCAGTCGAGGGCAGCCGTAGGCAATCTCCTTCGCTGACCGGGCATTTTAATTGGCTCATTGGAGTTTTCATTGAAGTTAAATGCCCGCTAAATTTTATTAAACGTTGTCTGGCTTTTGAAAAGTATCTCCTCTCCCCCTCTCCCCATCCCTCTCCCCCTACCCTCTCCCCATCCCTCTCCCCATCCCTCTCCCCCTACCCTCTCCCCATCCCTCTCCCCATCCCTCTCCCCCTACCCTCTCCCCATCCCTCTCCCCATCCCTCTCCCCCTACCCTCTCCCCATCCCTCTCCCCATCCCTCTCCCCCTACCCTCTCCCCATCCCTCTCCCCATCCCTCTCCCCCTACCCTCTCCCCATCCCTCTCCCCATCCCTCTCCCCCTACCCTCTCCCCATCCCTCTCCCCATCCCTCTCCCCCTACCCTCTCCCCATCCCTCTCCCCATCCCTCTCCCCCTACCCTCTCCCCATCCCTCTCCCCATCCCTCTCCCCCTACCCTCTCCCCATCCCTCTCCCCATCCCTCTCCCCCTACCCTCTCCCCATCCCTCTCCCCATCCCTCTCCCCCTACCCTCTCCCCATCCCTCTCCCCATCCCTCTCCCCCTACCCTCTCCCCATCCCTCTCCCCATCCCTCTCCCCCTACCCTCTCCCCATCCCTCTCCCCATCCCTCTCCCCCTACCCTCTCCCCATCCCTCTCCCCATCCCTCTCCCCCTACCCTCTCCCCATCCCTCTCCCCATCCCTCTCCCCCTACCCTCTCCCTCCCCCCCCCCCCACCTCTCCCCCCACTTCCCCCTCCTCTCTCCCCCCTCCCCCCCCTCTTCCCCCCTCTCCCCTCTCCCCCCCTTCCCATCTCCCCCCCTCCCCTCTACCCCCCTCCCCTCTCCCCTCCTCCCAGAGTAAGGCATTTAGAACGGATACGAGGAAACACGTTTTTCACACAGAGAGTTGTGAGTCTATGAAAGTAAGCATGCAGGTACAGCAGGCAGTGAAGAAAACCTTCATAACAAGAGGAGTTAAGTATAGGAGCAAAGTGGTCCTTCTGCAGTTGTATCGGGCCCTAGAGAGACCACACTTGGAGTACTGTGTGCAGTTTTGGTCCCCAAATTTGAGGAAGGGCATTCTTGCTATTGAGGGAGTGCAGAGTAGGTTTACAAGGTTAATTCCTGGGATGGCGGGACTGTCATATGTTGAATGGAGGGAATGGAGCGACTGGGCTTGTATACTCTGGAGTTTAGAAGGATGAGAGGAGATCTTATTGAAACGTATAAGATTGTTAAGGATATGGGCACGCTAGAGGCAGGAAACATGTTCCCGAAGTTGGGGGAGTCCAGAACCAGGCACCACAGTTTAAGAATAAGGGGTAATCAATTTAGAACGGAGACGAGGAAACACTTTTTCACACAGAGAGTTGCGAGTCTATGGAATTCTCTGCCTCAGAGGGCGGTGGAGGCCGGTTCCCTGGATACCTTCAAGAGAGAGCTAGATAGGGCTCTTAAAGCTAGCAGAGTCAGGGGATATGGGGAGGAGGCAGGAGCAGGGTACTGATTGTGGATGATCAGCCATGATCACATTGAGTGGGGATGCTGGCTCGAAGGGCCGAATGGCCTACTCCTGCACCTATTGTCTATTATCTATTATCAACAAGTGAGTGATGCTGCTGAACTATCGCACCTTATTATAATATTTTAAAGTAACAATTTTGTCAATGTACATTACAGTTCTACAAACCTGTCATTCAGCTAAAACACAAGACAAAAGACTGGAGAAGCTCAGCGAGTCTGTCAACATCCGTGGAGGAAATGGACAGATCCCTCCACAGATATTGCCTGATCCACTGTTCCTCATTCCATTTATTTTTTGCTCAAGATTCCAGCATCTGCAGTTTTGGCTGCCTCCATTCAACTAAAGGGAGGCACGGTAGAGTTGCTGGCTTACTGGAGACCGTCTCGATCCTGACTACAGGAGCTGTCTGTACGGAGTTTGTACCTGCTCCCTGCGACCGCATGGGTTTTCTCCAGGTGCTCCGGTTTCTCCCCACATTTCCAAAGACATACAGGTTTGTAGGTTAATTGACTTTGGCAAGTTGTAAAGTTTACCCTACTGTGTGTGGGTTAGTGTGCGGGGTGATCGCAGGTCAGCACAGACTCGGTGGACCAAAGGGCCTGTTCACGTATTGTATCTCTAAAGTCTAACCAGCTTGTCAACCCATAATCAAAATTGGAATTGAAAGGAATGTCTAGTACTCACACATGAAATAGTTCACTTTGACTTGAAAGTGAATTTTCAATAGTTTAATTTTCCCATTAATTTTAACCAGTTCCTATCATCCACTGTCAATGCTTTCTGCATTTTTTATATCCATTTATCTTTGTCCATTCAAGTGTCAATTATTTTCTTGATTAGGATTTTATATCAACTGTCTGCAACATTAAGCCTGAACACAAGTTCTCCCTGATCTTGAAGTGGGAGTTCTCTGAACCACTGTATCTCTCTGTCATTGTCCATGTTTCAAGTTTAGTTTAGTTTAGAGATACAGCACGGAAAAAGTCCCTTCGGCTCACGTAGTCGTCACTGACCAGCAAACCCCTGCACAATAACACTATCCTACACACACTAGGCGTCAGGGGTTATGGGGAGAAGTCAGGAGAATGGGGTTACCAGGGGAAGATAGATCAGCCATGGTTGAATGGCGGAGTAGACTTGATGGGCTTAATGGCATAATTCTACTCCTATCACTTATGAGCTTATGAACGAGGGACAATTTACATTTATACCAAGCCAATAAACCTACAAACCTGTACGTCTTTGGAGTGTGTGAGAAAACAGAAGCTTCCCAGAGAAAACCCACACAGGTCACAGGGAGAACGTACAAACTCCGTACAGCCAAACACCGGTAGTCGGGATCGAACACGGGTCTCTGGCGCTCCACTGCTACGCCACCATGCAAAGGTATTTTTGGATATATTACTCAGAATAAAATAATATCAATAAACCCCAGTTAGCCAAACTGTCAATGAGTACTTACTAAGAACATATCTGCAATTACAGAGTATGTTGCTTCCATGCAAGGTCTGCTTTGCCCATCATATCATCAGAGCCCTTTATCTGAATATGTTTTTTTTACATGCTAATTGTTTAATTTAGTTTATTTAATGTCACGTGTACCGAGGTACAGTGAAATTATTGTATATTACAATTGTATATTGTCAATATATGGTATTATCAAATGTACTCCATTTCCTCAAGGCATAGCTAAAGAAATGAGGGTGTGATCTTCCCACCTCTTATGTCAAACATCTTTTTCCTATTTCAGATTTTATGAAAAGGGAACCAGTCCACTTTCTCGACCCGAAACGTCACCTATTCCTTCGCTGCATAGATGCTGCCTCACCCGCTGAGTTTCTCCAGCATTTTTGTCTACATTCACTTTTTGAGTATGTCGTCTGGTATTTCTGAACTTTCTAACACAGTTTTTCTTTTGCACTTTATATCGCGTCACTTTTAGTTTATTGTCACGTGTATCGAGGTAAAGTAAAAAGCTTTTGTTTCATGCTAACCAGTCAGCGGAAAGACAATACAGGATTATAATCGAGCCATTCACAGTATACAGATAGCTGATAAGGGAATATCATTTAGTGCAAGGTAAAGCCAGTAAAATCAGATCAAAGATAGTCCAAGGATCACCGATGTGGTAGATAGTAGTTCAGGACTGCTCTCTAGTTGTGGTAGGATGGTTCATTTGCCTGATAACAGCTGGGATGAAACTGTCCCTGAATCTGGAGGTGTGCGTTTTCACACCTCTATACCTTTTGCCTGATGGGAGTGGGGAGAAGAGGGAGTGGCCAGGGTGCGACTCATCCTTGATTATGCTGCTTGCCTTGCTGAGGCAGCGTGAGGTATAAATGGAGTCAATGGAAGGGAGGTTGGTTTGTGCGATGGTCTGGGTTGCATCCACAATTCTCTGCAATTTCTTACGGTCTTGGATGGAGCTGTTCTCTTCTATGTTGTGCATCAAAGTAGATAATTTTACATTTTCCACATTATTTTCCAACTGACACCCTCAGGACTATGTGATTATTCCCGATCTGTTAAGCTGACAATCATTTCTCAAACCAAGTCAGTGTGTTACCCCAATTAAGAGAATTAAATAAAGGTTTGTCATCAATTCCAGGTTATTGTACTCCAAGCAATTTATCAAACCTAAGACCTCACATGCTGCATTAAGCTGCATTAAGCTGCTTTCTAAACTTGTCTAGCTTGTTCAGAAATGTATACATCAAAACACTCAACTACTTGTTCACTTTTAATTTTTTACATTTCAGTTTGCATTAGTTTTCCATTCATTTCCTATAAAAGTGCTTTTCTTTATTTAACTTGATCTTATATGCATCCACTCTCTGTCCTTTAAATGTTTTGTACACTTCCAAGTTTCAGTTCATCTGCAAATTTAGAAATTGTGGCCATAACTTCAAAGACAAGATTGTAACACGTCAAAAACACAATTGTGCCAGTACTGAACTATGAGTCTCAAGTATATTTCAATCTTATCCATAATCGCCAATCATAACTCTCTGCCATCTAACCCTTGGAAAGATTCCGTACAAATGTTGCAGATGTCCATTTTATCCAATGTAAGTAAGTAAACTTTATATAGCACCTTTAAATCAACTTGCATTGAAACCAAAGTGCTTTACATAGAAGAAATCATTAGGTTTCCATACATCCATAGAAAAATTTAAAAAAAGAAGAAAAATGACACCACATTATAGAATTCAACATGAACGTCTCCCACACAGCAGAATCAAAAATTTCCACCGTGGGGAAAGGCACCAAAAAGTTCAATCCTCTTCCTCTGTGATCACCCGAGGTTGGGGCCTATTTGTGGCCTCCGCAGCCAGTCGCCGCAACGGCAGCCCGATGTTTTCAGGCCCTCTTGCCGGATGATGGAGCTCCTGCATCGAGTGAACACTCCTCAGCGGCTCGGAGTGTCTGGAAAGGCCGCTCCCTCCCCGGAGACCGCGGCTCCCGATGTCCACAGGCCGCGCTGGTCGGAGCTCCGGCTCTGGCGATCTCGGCATGAGATCCCAGGTTCCAGGATGTTTTAAATCCAGTGCCGCCCGCAGCTGGACGCTCCGCAGACCGCAGCTACTCGATGTTGGAGTCGGTAGTCACAGCACTCCGACAGCTTACCGCGGCAACCCGGGTAGGGCATCGCACGCTCCGTGACGGTGTTTCAGTGCTGTGCCACCGCCGAAGCTGGGGTTCAGCCGGTCTGGCAGGAGATGCCGCTCCAGTCTCGATGGTAGGCCGCGAGGATGGTAGGCCGCGAGGATGGTAGGCCGCGAGGAGCTCTCTCCCACCAGGTAGGGACTAGGAAATAAAGTTTCCCCCTTCCCCTCCCCCCACCCACCACATAAAAAAAGACCTCCAACAAACATTTTGTTTTAACAGGACTGAAAATAAAAAAGGGTGAAAGGACAACTCCGGGACTTAATTTCCTACCATTGCTATTATGTGCCACTTTATCAAATGAGTTTTGAAAAGACCATAAACACAAACCTCATTAATGTTTGTCAGGGCGGCACGGTGGCACAGCGGTAGAGTTGCTGCCTTACAGCGCTTACACCGTCCCGGGTTCAATCCCGACTTCGGGTGCTTGTCTGTACGGAGTTTGTACGTTCTCCCCATGATCGCGTGGGTTTTATTCAAGATCTTCAGTTTCCTTCCACACTCCAAAGACGTACAAGTTTGTAGGTTAATTGGCTTTGTATAAATGTCAAATTAACTGTCCATAGCGTGCGTAGGATAGTATTAATGTGCGGGATCGCTGGCCGAGATGGACTCGATGGGCCGAAGGGCCTGTTTCCATTCTATATCTCCAAACTAAACTAAACTATAACAAATCTGTGCTGGCTCGCCCTTCAGAAGCCCCATTCTACAGATTGTACATTTTAAGGTACATTTAATGATGCCTCTGTATATTTGGATTACATAATGCTTGTCAGTTTGTTCAAATTATAAAACATGATGATGGTTATTATAGATGCACGTGAGAGTAACAGTAAAGAACAGCTGAAGTGTTGATCGTATTCCTGTGATCAGCTTTCAGTCGAGCTGTGGGGATGCTTTTGGAAGCCCCTCGAGATGCCAGATTGAGGAAAGGGCTTAAAAGCTCTGGAAAGTCTTCACCTAGAAAACTTAGCTCTTTTATTTTCAATTAAAATTCTTTTTTTTTGTTTTGGAAAATATCAAACAACTGGGAGAATCAATTGCTTGTAAATACTGCCACCAGGTGGCAACCTAAAGGTTTCAAATAATTTCACAAATTTGAAATGGCTTAGTATCCACATTTTATTTATTTCCTCTTTATCCATAATCGTTTAACTTGCGAGCACATTACCATCTATAACATTCCACATATACATTGTTTCTGTCACCTTAACATAACATGCATAGATGTAGAAATCCTCACAGGTTGCACAACACGTTCCCGAGCCATTCAAACTTTGAGTGAGTTTTATCTGAAATTTGGCACAATGTACTCACAAAGTACAAGGGAGAGCCAGTGGATGTAGTGTACCTGGACTAGTGTAACAAGTCCCATCCCAGTCCTCTGCACAAGTCACATGCAGATACAACAAGAGATTAGGAAGCCAAATGCTAAGTTGGCTTACAGTATATTACATTACGTAAGTAGACAGTTCAAAGAGGAAAAAAGATTCCAAGGCGAGTAAGAGGCGACCGTGGCTGACAAAGGAAGCCAAGGACAGTATAGAAATAAAAGAGAAGACGTATAACATAGCAAAGGTGAGCGGGAAGCCAGCGGATTGGGAAACTTTTAAAGATCAACAGAAGGAAAATAAAAAGGCAATACGGGGAGAAAATATGAAGTACGAAGGTAAGCTTGCCAAGAATATAAAGGAGGATAGTAAAAGCTTCTTTAGGTATGTGAAGAGGAAAAAAATAGTTAAGACAAATGTGAGTCGCTTGAAGACCGAAACAGGTGATTTTATTATGGGGACAAGGAAATGGCAGATGAGTTGAACAGGTACTTTGGTTCTGTCTTTACTAAAGAAGACACAAACAATCTCCCAGATGTACTAGGGGACAGAGGACCTAGGGTGATGGAGGAACTGAATGGAATTCACATTAGTCAGGAAATTGTATTGGGTAGACTGATAGGACTGAAGGCTGATAAATCCCCAGGGCCTGGTGGTCTGCATCCCAGGGTACTCAAGGAGGTGACTCTAGAAATTGTGGACGCATTCGTGATAATTTTCCAATGTTCTCTAGATTCTGGATCAGTTCCTGTGGATTGGTGGGTAGCTAATGTTAAGCCACTTTTCAAGAAAGGAGGGAGAGAGAAAGCAGGGATTTATAGAACAGTTAGCCTGACATCAGTGGTGAGGAAGATGCTGGAGTCAATTATTAAATATGTAATAGCAACACATTTAGATAGCAGTAACAGGATCAGTCCAAGACAGCATGGACTTACGAATGGGAAATCATGCTTGACAAACCTTCCGAAATTTTTTGAGGATCTAACAAGTAAAATGGACAAGGGAGAAGAGAGCCAGTAGATGTAGTGTACCTGGACTTTCAGAAAACCTGATGAGATCCAACACAGGAGATTAGTGGACAAAATTAGAGCACATAGACTAAGTGGGACCAGTTGTGTCCCAGTCACATGGGAGGCCTGGTCCCTCAATGCAACACATTCCCCAACGCAATATTTCACCATTGCCCTTAACTGCGCAGGTGCGGCTCATTTCCTCTCATCCCCCAGCACTCCCTCCCCCTCCTCTTCATGTGTGGAAGGGGAGGAGGGGCGGGGGAAGGGAAGGATGGTGTGGGAGGGGAGATGGGTGTGTATGTGGGCAGGACAGGTGTGAGAGGGGGGGAGGAGGGATGTGGGAGGAAGAGGGGGGTGTATGGGGGAGGGTGTGTGTGTGGGTGAGGTTTGGGGGGAGGGAGGATGTGGGAAGGGGAGAGGGGGGGTGTGGGGGAATGGTGTGTGTGGGCCGTAGGGTGTGGACCAGTAGGGTGTGTGTGGGCAGGGGGATTGTGGGGGGTGTGTAGGCAAGGGGGTTGTGGGGGGTGTGTAGGCAGGGGGGTTGTGGGGGGGAGGGGGTGTGGGGGCGGGGGGTTGTAGATGGGGGAGGGGTGTGGGGGCAGGGGGGTTTGTGGGGGTGTGTGAGGGCAAGGGGGGTTGTGGGGGGGAGGGGTGTGAGGGCGGGGGGAGTCTGTGGGGGGTTGTGGGGGGAGAGGTGTGGTGCAGGGGGAGTTCTGGGATGAGGGGTGTGGGGGCAGGGGAGGGGAGGAGGGGTGTTGGAATGACTTAACTCACACACAGTGATTAAGATCCAAAGACTTGTATTAGCAACACAGGTAACTTCATCTTAACATGCTACTCAAGACTGGGGAAGAAAGGGAAAAAAGCTTTTTATTAAACTAGTGGGCGGAGCCACAGTATGACTCAAAACATGAGTGACACTGATCTACATCCTCCCTCTTAAAGAATTCAATGTCAGTACAAAACCATTGACTAAATAAGCCATGCATAGCAGTTGATAATAAGCTGGAGGAAAGTCAAACATAGCCCAGCTACTTCACGGTGGGCTTGCAAACACCACCAGCACGTGTGCGATATAAACCATCTCTGTTTTTCGCCACCGTGGACAGAGACGGTGGTATGACTGGTGGCAGAGAATGAAACGGTATTCCTGTTAGTGAAACAAGGGACTTTGGCACAGGCGGTGGTGACGTCGCCATTGGCAGAGTAGCCGTTTCGGAAGTAGGTTGTTGTGCTGGTGGGGGGATTGTGGGGGGGAGAGGTGTGGTGTAGGGGGGGGGGGGGGTGGGGGGAGGCATAGGCGGACCGTTGCGCTAGACGTGGATGGAAGTACACTTGTACGGTCCTGATAATACAGAGGTGGAGCCGGCTCATTCACAGGCAGGATATGTTGTGTGTTCCGTCTGTAGATGCCGTCATCTGCACCAACCAAATATGAGCGTAGCTCAGAGGCAGTTCCAGGAATTACACCGATACGGTCATGACCTTTGTCAGTATGCAAATGAACCACCTGCCCCTTGGTTAATGGTGGCAGCGGCCTGCTTGTTTTGTCATACCACTGTTTTTGAATGTCACGACTTTGTTGCAGTCTGGACTGGACTTCCGATGGTGGAACCACCTGTGGAATCAATGCCTGATCCGCTACAAACACCGTGGTTCAGGTCTGCCTTCACAATAAGCGTTGAGCAGTTGAACCCAAGATGGGGTCACGGGAGATGATGCGTAGGTTGAGCAGGTCCAGGTACACGTCGGAATTTGCTCTGTGGAATCATTCTATCAGCTGTTTGGCACTCCTGACGGCACATTCAGCCAGTCAATTTGACTGAGGATATTCAGGGCTGCTGGTGATGTGGCGAAAACCCCAGCGTGAACCAAACTTCGTGAAGTGCTAGCTGGTAAATTGACTGCCATTATCAGGTAGAAGTATGCAAGGAGCTGCATGGTCTGTGAAATGGCGAGCAATTTTTTAAACTACCCCACGAGAAGTGGGGCTACTAAGAGGATCGATGTCAAACCAGCCGGAATACGAGTCGACAAGTACCAGGTACTGCTTGCCATACCACTCAAATATGTCAGTTGCCACTGTAGGCCACAGGAGGGCAGGAGCCGAGTGTGAGAGAAGTGGTTGCATTTGTTGATGAGGTGCCAAGCTGTTACACACAGCACAGGATGCCACATTCTCGAGGATGTATTCAGCAATAACAAGCCAGTAAAATATGCATTTTGCTCGTAGGACAGTTGCTTCAGCGCCTGGTCATACTTGTGAAGTTGCATCAACATCTGTTGAAGGCTTCCTGGAGAGGCATGAATCAGCTTGTTATGGTCAGTTTCAATTGTGACCATATGTCCGAAGATAAAGTCGTTAAATTTCTTGTAATTCTTGTAATTTCTTGTAATTTCTTGTAATGTATTCATGCATATTCATTATATGCTAATGAGTTGGTCTTGTATATAAGTAGGGAATGTTGGGTAATAAAACTCTCTTGTGATCCAGCCAGCCTGCGTGTAAGTTATTGTTCATTCTACTGTCCGGAATATAACAAAATTGGTGACGAGGATGGGATAGAGTTTGTGAACTCATCCTTTAAATACAGTGCAGGACTGTTTTACAACACGCAGGATTGTTTAACAGTTTAAACAGTCAATACGGAGTTGTGTCGCAGTTGTTTGCGAGCTGGACATGAGAGGCCTGCAGATCCTTCTAGGCAGGGGGCTGTAGTAAAACAGCAACTGGATAAATTGGCAAGAGTCGTCAGGCTATCTCTATGTTGAGTCTACGTGGCAAGATGTCGTCCTTGGGAGTGTACAAGATTATTGACTGAGTTTTCTTTGTCGAATTCATCAAGATTAATAGTCTTTGCACAGTGAAGTTTTAGGTGAATTGTTACACCAGAACAGACAGGAATTTGGGGTTTTGAACGGACCTTTTATTTAAATTTTTTTTTAAAAGAGAACGACACGATGGCAGCGTCCACAGGCTACATTGGGAACCTTGGAACCTTCGACAAGAGTAGAGAGCCATTCAGCTCCTACATGGAGAGAGCAAACATGTTTTTCATGGCAAACAATATATTAGAGATTAGTGGTGAAGGAGAGATAGTGGCTGAAACAAATAAGGCTGGTTGCGAACGCATGAAAGCAATTCTGCTCACGGAGATCGGTCCTTAAGTGTACGGCACACTTGTGAATCTCCTTGCACCGTTAAAGGCAAAAGACGTGCCATTCAATGACATTATAAATAGGTTGGAGGAGCACTTCAACCCAAAGCCTCTGGAAATTGCAGAAAGGGACTTTGGCACTAGAAACCAGAAGCAGAATGAGACAATCAATGAGTACATTGTTGCCTTGAAAAAGTTAAGTTTACACTGTAACTTTGGAACCTTTCTTGGACGAGCACTACGAGACAGATTTGTTTGTGGTCTAGTGGATGAACGAATTCAATCCAAACTGATGAACACTCTAGATCTCACATTCGAGAAAGCATGCAAGATTGCTACCACAATAGAGATGGCATCAAAGAATGCTCGGGAGTTTCGTCCACCACGGACTGCAGTGGCCGTTTACAGTCACAAGGCAGTGCCTATGGCCAAACCAAGAGGCGCTAAACCAAAACCAAAGAATGGCGGGGAGCCAAGTTCAGCCAGTTGTTATCGTTGCAACGGTAATCACTCATCCCAATTTTGTCAGTTCAAAATGGCCAAGTGCTATAACTGCCAGAAGAAATGCCATATCGCCTCAGCATGTCAGGCCAAGCATAAAACAGGAAACCAACAATCTGCGGGAATCAAGCAACAACACCAAAGAGGAGTTCACAACTTGGAAATGAACCCAGATGGAAATGAACTTGGGTTGTACACCATTTATGCAACCAACATCGTTAAGCCTACAACAAGCCAAGGCAAGGACTTTCGAACTAAACTATTGATTAATAAACAGTTAATCGATATGTGTATTGACACGGCAGCAGATTGCTCGGTCATGAGCAAAGACCTGTACGAAACAAAGTTCCCAGAGATACCATTGTTTGAGAGTAAGGTCAAGTTGAGAACCTACTCGGGCGAAGTTTTGGAGACTTGTGGACAAATGAACTGTAAAGTTCAGCATAATGGTCAGTCAGTAACATTGCCCATCAGATAGTGGCCAGCTACAGAAATAAACCAACCCTCCTTGGAAAGGATTGGAGTAGAATACAGTTAGACTGGAAGAACATTTTCAGCGTTAATTTGTCCAAATCACGTCTTGAAAACGTCATAAGCAAACATGCAAACATTGTTACTGACAGTGACATGGGAATAACAGGGTACTCTGCACACATTCGACTTAAGCAAGATGTGAGGCCTGTGTATTGTCGACCAAGACCTGTACCAAATGCACTAAAGCAACAAGTGGAGGTAGAAATTGACAGATTAGAGCGTAATGGAGTACTTGTGAAGACAGACCAGAGTAACTGGGCAACGCCAATTGTGGCCGTACCCAAGGCTGATAAAACTGTTCGACTATATGGTGATTACAAAGTCACAATCAACCAAGCCGTTGATGACGAACAATATCCGTTACCAACCTCACAAGATCTATACGCAGAACCTAGCGGAGCAAGAGTCTTCACTAAATTGGATTTGTCTCACGCTTACGCCCAACTCAATGTTGACAAGGAAAGTCAGCAGTACTTGACTATCAACGCACATAAGGGCTTGTATTCATATACAAAGCTGCCCTATGGTGTGAAATCATCCCCAAAAATATTTCAGTCGGTCATGGATCAAATATTACAAGGCATTCCACACTGTGTGTGCAACCAGGATGACCTATTGATATTCACAGAACATCTGGAAATCCTAGAGCAAGTTCTCATAAGACTGAACTGCCACAATGTCAAACTGCGTCAAAGTAAATGTGCATTTGCACAGTCAGAGGTGGTCTGCCTCAAAGTCGTTACATTTCTTGCAGGCGAAAACGACTGCTAGTGGCTCTTTTTCAATTTGGGCGTAGCGTTGTTCTGTGTCAGTCATGGTGCGCGAGGCATAGGCGACAGGCTTGCTGCCGCTACCGTCATCTTGAAGACATGTTGCGCCTAATCCATGTTGTGAAGCGTTCGTTTAGGATCAAAATAAACGAGAGTAGGAGCACAAGACATCTGCTGCTTAAGAGTGTCGAACACCATCTGCTGCTGCTCGTGCCTGGTCCAAAGTGGCACAGTGGGACTGATATTTCACTGAAGTTCTGAATACATTTACTCAGGAAATTAACAATGCCAAGGAATCTCTGCAGACTAGCAAGTCTGTGGGTGCTGGCAGCTGGTCGATGGCACTGGTTTTCGCCAGATCAGTTTTTAGGCCATTTTTAGTGAACACATGGCCCATGTAGCTCACCTCACTTTCTCTGAATTTGCATTTTTTATCTTTTTGAGTTTAACTTGAGGTTGATGGCATTGGCTCGTTGTAGGACCTTTGTTAGATTAGCATTGTGTTCTTGGATAGTTCGTCCAGCAACGAGGATATCATCTACTACAATGGAGCATGGGAAATCTGCAAACAATTGCTCCAGAGCTCTTGAAATACTTCACTAGCAGAGCTTATGCCAAATGGCATGCGAAGAAATCTGTATCACCTGAATGGTGTGCTGAAGGTAGTTAACTTAGAGGAGTTGCTTTCCAGTGGAATCTGCCAGAATATACTCTTGGCATCTAGTACTGTGAATGCAGTTGTTTCAGCCAGCTGCACTGCAATCTCATCTACGGTGTGCATGGGATAGTGCGGTCGTTTAATGGCTGTGTTTAAGTCCTTGGGATTGATGCAACAATGGTCGAGACCCAATCGGAGGGGTCAGAGATGGGAGCAACTACACCTAGAGAATCCATTCTGTTGAGTAACGAGCAAAGCAACCTTGGGATCTTGATGTTTATGAGGCAAGTCAGACAGGGAGTGAACATCCAAATTAAAATCCTCGTTAGCAGACTGGAAGTCCGTGGGAGCTGTGTGAGAGCGCTCTGAGAAAATGTTCTCATGGTCGCGTGAATTGACAGATTGTCTTGTTTGACCTCTGTTGCTACGCGAGATGGCAGTATTTGAAGAAGTTGTTCCTTTTTTTCACAGAAATGACAATTTTTCCCTTAAGCTGGGCAACGGTCACAAGCTGCAACATGCGAACCCCCACAGTTAAAACAATTGTCTATGAGTTTAGCGACAGGACTGTCGGGCACTTGAGGAGATCGGCGAGAAGCTTGATAAAATGTGCCGGCAACATTGATATCATGAGCAGAGTGGGGGGCCATGTCCCGATTTTTTTTTTTTATGGGCATCAGCCATTTCAGCAACGCGGTAGCGGTTTTCAGCAGTCTTTAGAGTAAGTTCAGTATCACGTAGTAATTCGTCGCGTAATTTATCATCGCGGACACCATAGACCAGACAGTCACGAACTAAGCTGTCACATAAATCATCAAAGGCGCACAATGTGTTTTACAGCACTAACGTATGTTTCAACAGGTTCGCCATGTCTCTGGCTTTGTGAAAACATTATGTGTCGCTCCATGACTAAATTAGTACGTAACTCACATAACTGTTGGAAATTGCGTAGAATGTAGTCAGGGTCCCGGATAGGTTCAGCTGGAGAAATCTGGACACCAGCCAGATCAAATCCAGCTGGTTCATAATGAAATCTTCTGGCACACAGGGCAGCTACAGTGCCTCCTAGGTTGAGGAGAATTGAGGCACGAACACCTGGAGCAGCAGCCGGGTGAGCCACATCTTTGTAAATAGTGAAATCTTCTTCAAATATGCACGATCATTCTGCAAGGTCTTCATCAAACACCAAAGTATCTGGTTTTCTGAGAGCAGCAGCCATAGTAAAGCATATACTGGACAAAAGAAACAAACTCAAATAAAAGCAATAGAATTCGGCAAGGGGTGAGGCCGAGTTTTCTGACACCTTGTTGGAATGTCTTAACTCACGCACAGTGATTAAGATCCAAATACTTTTATTAGCAATACAGCATAGGTAACTTCATCTTAACATACTACAGGTGCACAACCTTTTATCCGAAGATCCAAATAACGAAAACCTCCGAATACCGGACATTTTTTCGGTCCTTGAAGAAAGGTCCTTGAAAACGTTCACCGAGGGCGGCCCGCAGAGGTGACAGCGGAACCTCCGGTCGGTCCTCCAACAAAGGGGAACTAAATCCCCATTCATAAAAGAGAAGGTGAGAGTATATTGGGTGAGTGTATATTGCGCGGGAGGGTAGGAATCATTGTAAATCATTGCTTAAATGTTAGTCAGTTAGTTTGGTGGGCTTTTGGGGGGAACTTTAATTCTTAGTCCCCTACCTGGTCGGAGAAGCGGGGAGCGGGCAATGCCTTACCGGGTCGCCGTGCAGTAAGCTCCGGACCGCTGTGCCGCGGCTCCCAACATCGTGGAGCTGGGGCTGTGGCCGGCTGCGCTGGATTTGGATTTGTAGCGCCGCGCAGCCAGGGGTAGAGTTCGCCGTGGTCGGAGCTACAACCGGCGCCGCCCGTGGCCGGACCACCGCAGCCCCAGCTCCACGATGTTGGGAGCCGCGGCCCACAGCGGTCCGGGCTGCGGTGGTCCGGCCACGGGCGGCGCCGGTTGTAGCTCCGACCACGGCGAACTTTACCCCTGGCTGCGCGGCGCTACAAATCCAAATCCAGCGCAGCCGGCCACAGCCCCAGCTCTGTGATGTGGGAGCCGCGGCACAGTACTGCACGGCGACCCGGAAAGGCATTGCCCGCTCCCCGCCTCTCTGACCAGGTAGGGGACTAAGAATTAAAGTTCCCCCCTTCACCCCCACCACATAAAATCCCTCCAAACTTACTGACTAACATTTAAGCAATGATTTACAATGATTCCCCGGTCTCCGGGGAGGAGGCAGCCGCTCCAGACTTTCCAAGCCGCCAGCGCTACCTACCTAATCTACGCTAAAAATCTTCCATTCCGAAACCCGAAAATGTCCGATATCCGAAATGTGTCTGGTCCCAAGGCTTTCGGATAAAAGGTTGTGCACCTGTACTCATGATTGGGGAAGAAAGGGAAAAATACTTTATATTAAACCAGTGTGCAGAGCCACAGTATGACTCATAACATGAGTGACACTGATATGGGGGAGGGGGTGTGTACGTGCGGGGGAGGTTGTGGGGGGAAAGGGGCTTGGGGGAGGGGGGGGAAGGTGGACGAGTGGGCGGGGGGTTTGTGGGGGGAAGGGTCTGTGGGCAGGGGGAGGAGGGGAGAGGGCTTGGACAAAAGATGGGGAAGAGCCATGGGGAGAGGGGGGTAACATGGGGGAGGGGGGCAGGAGCCAACGAGGGGAACCAGAGGGGAAGGGGCTGGAGCTGGCGGTGCAATGGGGACTTACAGAAGGTGCTGGTCGCTGGTCGTTCTCCTCTGCAGGGATCAGAATCTCTGCTTTCCGTTTGGCAACATCGGCGACATCTCCGACTCTGCGATGCGCCGTTTCCAGTCCCTCCGAGAATCGTGTCCGGTTGGAGACCTCCGCTGGCCATCCACAGCGTCCCTCAGCTCCAGTAAAGACGTGATGGCGCAGGAAGGGGCGGACCGTCCCAGGGATTGACAGAAGAAGAGACCAATCCGCGCGGCACTGACTGGCAGGAGAGATCGATCTGCGTACACGCGGTTTTTAAGATTTTTAAACCTTGCTAACTTTTACAATATACCACCGATCGGTTCAATACTTGATGCGCTCACAGCACAGGAGGACGGTGAGTGAGCTGGGGGAAAAACCATAGAGCTATCACATACCATTATTGCACAAATAGAAAAACTGCACAAACCGGAGGAGAACAAGATCAGAGATTTAGAGACAGACAGACAGACAGACAGACAGACAGACAGACAGACAGACAGACAGACAGACAGACAGAATTGAAGGTAGGGTATTGGCATGGATAGAGAAGTGGTTGGCAGACAGGAAACAAAGAGTAGGGATTAACGGGTCCCTTTCAGAATGGCAGGCAGTGACTAGTGGGGTACCGCAAGGCTCGGTGCTGGGACCGCAGCTATTTACAATATACATTATTGTTTTACATGAAGGAATTAAAAGTAACATTAGCAAATTTGCAAATGACACAATAGAGTAGGAGTAGGCCATTCAGCCCTTCGAGCCAGCACCACCATTCTATGTGATCATGGCTGATCATCTCCAATCAATACCCCGTTCCTGCCTTCTCCCCATATCCCCTAACTCCGCTATCTTTAAGAGCCCTAACTAGCTCACTCTTGAAAGTATCCAGAGAACCAGCTTCCACCACTCTCTGAGGCAGAGATTTCCACAGACTCACAACTCTCTGTGTGAAAAAGTGTTTCCTCATCTCGGTTCTAAATATCATACCTCTTATTCTTAAACTGTGGCCCCTGGTTCTGGACTGCCAACATCGGGAACATGTTTCCTGCCTCTAGCGGGTCCAAACCCTTAATAATCTAAAATGTTTCAATAAGATCCCTTCTCATTCTTCTAAATTCCAAAGTATACAAGCCCTGCCTCTGTGAACTTTGAAGAGAATGCTGTGAGGATGCAGGGTGACTTGGACAGGTTGGGTGAGTGAGCAGATGCAGTTTAATGTGGATAAATGTGAGGTTATCCACTTTGCCAGCAGATTATTACCTGAATGGTGTCAGGTTAGGAAAAGGGGAAGTACAACAAGACCTGGGGGTACATCAGTCACTGAAAGTTTACATGTGGGTACAGCAGGCAGTAAAGAAAGCGTTTTGGGTAGGGACCTTTCTTCCAATTGAAAGTCAGTCTGAAGAAAGGTCTCAACCCGTAAACATTGTCTAAACATTCCCTCCGCAGATGCACTTGACCGCTGAGTTCCTCCCAGCACTTTGTAGTTTGATTAAAATTCCAGCATCTGCAGTTCCTTGTGTCTCGACCTAATTTAGGCCTTCCAAATTTAATACGATGGCTGATTAGCCAACTCCTATTGTTCCACACCAGTTATAACTACCATAAGCAGCCTTGCCGCTGATAATTTTTCAAGGCAAAATGAAACATGAGATTTTGAAGTATTAAGTGATCAAAGGTTTCAGTTAACATAACATGCAACAATTATTTTTTTCCAAGATCAGTTTTCCTTTTGAGAAATATGCCAAGTAAAATGTTATTTCATGTCCTTAAATGATTAATCTGAAACTAATTTGAAATATGGCAAATAAATTCATAAAATATAGATAATTATTGCAATTTAGTGTCTATAGGTTGCCAGTGAGTCTGTCTTTGCAACAGTTGGAGGTTATTTTAATGTCTTTCATCGTAATTTACGACAAAGTGCTTGGTGAGGACAGCAAGCAAAAGTACACAATAACATTGTGACATTAGGGCGGCAATGTGGTGTAGCGGTGCAGTTGTTGCCTTACAGCCCTTGCAGCAGCAGAGACCCGGGTTCGATCCCGACTATGGGTGGTGTCTGTACGGAGTTTGTATGTTCTCCCCGTGACCTGCGTGGGTTTTCTCCGAGATCTTCGGTTTCCTCCCACACTCCAATGACGTTCAGGTTTGTAGGTTAATCGGCTTGGGTTTCTATACTTGGTATAAGTGTAAATTGTCCCTAGTCTGTGTAGGCTTGTGTTAATGTGCGAGGATCGCTGGTCGGTGCGGACACGGTGGGTCGAAGGGCCTGTTCCCCCACTGTGTCTCTAAACTAAACATGTAACTGCTTGAATTATGCTGTGGGAATTGGGCTGGGCAAGTGACTGAGTTTTTTGGGACCAGCGACCAGAGTTCCACTAGATTTTAAATAGTTTTGGATTAGGACAAGTCTGATCCACAAGTTAAAGTTCTAAAGGCCAACTTTGATGGTATGAGATATGAACTTGCTAAAGTTGATTGGAGTAGGTTGTTTGTGTGCAAAGGTATACCCAGAGGGTCAGATGCTTTTAAAACTGTGAGACCAAAGTATGCATGGCTCTTTTAGAGGGGAAGGTCAAGGCAGACAGGATGTAAGAAACGTGGATGATGTGAGAAATCCAGGTTCTCTACAGGAAACAAGAAGCATTGTCAGGACTTTATTGGAGGAACAGCACCTCATATTTCGCTTGAGCAGCTCATAACACAGCAGTATGCACATTGACGTCTCTCATTTCAAGTAATCCTTGCTTTCCCTCTCTCCATCCCTTCCCCCATCCAAGTCCTTCGACTACCATTCTACCCTCTCCCTTTCCACACCTTACCCTTCCATATCTCTATGTTTCCCTCTGCTCTGACTCTCAAATTGAAGAAAGGTCTCGACCCAAGGTGTCATCCATTCCTGCTCCCCAGAGATGCAGCCTGTCCCACTGAGTTACTCCAGCATATTGTGTCTCACCTTATAGCGATGCCCTCTAGTGTTGAGCATTTCCACTCCGGGAAAAAGGTTCTGACTGTCTATCCTATCTATGCCTCTCATAATTTTACGTACACTGCGACAACAGGTTCAGACAACAGCAAAAATATAGATTCCTGCTTTGCTCATCATTTAGTAAAATTCTCAAGCCTTTATTCCATGTCTCTACTTACACCAAAACAAGTTTCATATAATTGTTGTCACTGAAATGAAGATGCCTTCACCAGTTGCTGGTGCTGCTTCTCTTCCCATCTTGCTGCACTCCACAGCATGGAGCATGCAACAGCTTCACTCTGCCATGGCGCATTTCAGTCCCTCCCCCATCATTAAACCTGAAACGCTCAATAAGCTCAACTTTCACACTGAAGAAGGGTCTCCACTGAAACATCACCTATCCCTTTTCTCCAGAGATGCTGCCTGACCCACAGAGTTACACCGCCTTTTTGTGTCTATCTTCAAACATTAATATTCCAGCAGATTCACAGATGGCATCCTATGTGGCGCGTATTCTTCTCATATATTTCTCAATGTTCTGGAGTAAATAATATGATTTGTTCAAATTAGATCTTCATTGGTTCCCTTTGATCTGTCGTTTTCACACCTTACCCTTCCATATCTCTAGGTGTGGAAGGGTTGATTGATTCATGGACCTGCAATGATTCAAAAACCTTTAAATCCTTTCTTATCTCCATCTCTGTAACCTCATACACTTCATTGGGACACCTCATGTTGCCTTCAACCTGCAGTAAGTTAAACTTGCCTGTTATTTCTACCATGAAAGTAACCTTGTGTCATATCTCAGTGTTGGGAACTCAGGTGGAACACTCATTTCTGATGTGATCCCATTTGGTCCTTGCAGCCATTTGTTACATTGCTTTCAATGGAAACACTGTGATTGCATCAGGTTTGATTTGACGATGACGCAAGAAACTGCTGATGCTGCGACTTTAAGCAAAACACAAAGTACTGGAGGAACTCAGTGGGTCAGTAACCATCCGTGAGAAAGGGGTGGAGAGTGGGTCAAAGCTTGGGAAGTGATGTGTGAGGAGAGGCTTGGTTGGCAGATGGGAGGAGATGGTGATTGAGGCCTGAATTTTATAACTGCACGTCTGGCAGCCATGCATTCAGTTCCCTGGTCACTCTGCACAGTTCCTCCCTAAGCCCCATTCCCACCATCCTCATACACTTTTAAAAACACTCCTTGGCCTGTCCTAATAACTACTGCCTCATAATCAGCAATGATCCTCGGAAGGACCTAGAGAAGCTTTTATACATTGAGTGAGTTGTGCGAATGCAGATTCCTGCAGGAAACACAGTTGTTGAAGGGAAATGAAGTCTCCCAAAGAAATACAACTATGTACAAAGGAACTGCAGGTGCTGGTTTACACCAAAGATAGACACAAAATGCTGGAATAATTCAGTGGGACGGGCAGCATCTCTGGATAGAAGGAATGGTTGACGTTTCGGGTCGAGACCCTTCCACACCTAGAGATATGGAAGGGTAAGGTGTGAAAACGACAGATCAAAGGGAACAAAGTTCTAGGTAAATATAGAATGGATCATTGTTAGCTGTGGGGAAGGTGACAACGAGGCATACAATCAGTAAAATTTAATCAGGAGGACAGTAGAACTAGTTGAACTAGGATGGATGAGGGATAGAGAGAGAGGGAAAGCAAGGGTTACTTGAAGTTAGTGAGGTCAATATTCATTCTACAGGGTTGTAAGCTGCCCAAGCGAAATACGAGGTGCTGTTCCTCCAATTTGCATTAGGCCTCACTCTCACCGTGGAGGAGGCCCAACGCAACTGTACTCTCTTCGATTTTCAAACAATATGTGTTGGGAGAATCTGCAGATGCTGGTTTACACCAAAGATAGACACAAAATGCTGGAGTAACACGGCGGGACAGGCAGCATCTCTGGAGAGAAGGAATGGGTGACATTTCAGGTCGAGACCTTCCTGAAGGGTCCCGACCTGAAACGTCACCCATTCCCCCTCACCAGAGGTGCTGCCTGTCCCGCTGACTTACTCCAGCATTTTGTGTCTATCTTTGGTGATTTCTCAGACAACTTGTGGTAATCAATTCTTATCATAATCGTTGCAATAGAGCGAGTAATGTTAGCTTTCCACAACAAAACACAGCAGAGTCAGCAGAACAACAACTAAAGCAGCTGTTAGTGTTGGGATGAGTGTGCTTTGAAGTGGCAGGAAACTTTAATCCCACCAGGGAAATGGATGAATTACTTAGCACTGTCGAGTCTATTTGTCAGCTCATAAAAATTGGTACAAAGTCAGCACTTATCTGAAAAGCCATAAGAGCTTTCACCAGATGTTTATCTGAAAGGCAGATTACTGTAATAAAGGAAAATAGCGTTGTCACGATCTGCCAATATTTGCCTCTGCAATACAGAGTGTGAAGAAGAGATAGACACAAAATACTAGAGTAACTCAGCGGGACAGGCAGTATCTCTGGAGATAAGGGACTGGTGATTTTTCAGGTCGAGACCCTTCTTCAGACCACTGGCCTGAAATGTCATCTGCCCTTTCCCCCCAGATGTTATTCTACATTTTCCATTAGCCCCATCTCCTTTGATGTTTTTTTTTCACATCTTACCCTTCTTTATCTCTGTCTCCCTCTCGCCTGACTCTCAGTCAGTAGAAGGGCCTCGACCCGAAATGTCACCCATTCCTTCTATCCAGAGATGCTGCGTGTTGCTGAGTTACTCCAGCATGGTGTGTCTGCCTTCTGCTGCCTGACCTGCTGAGTTACTCCAGCATCTTGTGTCTGTCATCTCCAGAGATGCTGCCTGACTTGCTGAGTTACTCCAGCACATTGTCATTTGCGAATGATTCCAGCATCTGTAGTTTCTTGCACCTCCTTGTTGCCAGCATATCCTCATCTCTACAATTGGGTGTTTTCTTTTTACACTACTTTTTAAAGCTTGCAGTTTCAAATTAGTATTAATTATAAAATATTAAATAGAATCATCGTGTACTTGCGACTGTATATTTCATACACCTTCTGTAAGTAGCTAAGCATACCCAGGATTACTCTGAATGTGACCTCCCAATGTGTATACCTCACTCAGCCCAGATTAAACTCATCTGCCATTTCTCCGGCCATTTCTATAGCTGGTCACAGACTGGAGATTCTGTAGTGGTCATGCATCAACAGACACCCAGCAGGATGATTATCAGAATCTCCAAGTTACCAAACTGTAGCTCTACTGAAAACTGTAACGTCCAGGTTTAGGAACAGCTTCTTCCCTGCAGCCATTCGGATATTAAGTACGCCAACCTCAAATAAGCTCTGAGCTACATAGACTATTATTGTTATTATTTCACTAATATTGTTTGTCCGTGTATGTATGTGTGCATGTATTTCTCCATGGATTGTCACCTTGTCGTGGTGGAGAAGCTTGTGAGGTCCTGAGATTTTGAGAGCGATGCCGTCTGGAGCAATGCTCCTGGTGGGGCCACCCACGGCAGTAAGGTCGAGAGGGAGGTCTCTGACAAAGAGCAACCCAACCAAGACCTCTACGGTGGAACAGGCGGAGGACGATGGCTGACCTTAGTGGAGCGTGACAACGGCTGGGAAGGCGGATGAAGGCTGCAGCAGAAAAGGGTCTCTGGTCGTCTTGGACTCCATGCCACTGGATCCTGACCCAGATCTGTCAAGGACCGTGGGGTGGCTGTCCGTGCACCAGTCTCCCCACGTTAAACAAAGTCACGCATAGGCCTCCTCCATGAGAGGTCATACTCGTTTTGAGTGACTGCCGATGATGTGAGCATGTGTGTGTGTGTATATATATATATATATATATGATCTGTATATGTGTGTATGTGTATTTACACACTCAACATTTTTTTTTCTCGTTTATTATATTGTTTACAGTGTACTGTGTTTACATATTCTGTTGTGCTGCTGCAAGTAAGGATTTCATTGCTCTATCTGGGACATAGGACAATAAAACACTCTGGACTCTTGACGATGTACCCAGCCAAATGCTGCTCCAAGTTCAGCTCTCCCCTTGTCAAATGAGCCCATTAGATCGATACATTCATTCCTTACATCAACAGTTCACAGTTTGTGCGCCCTCTATAAAATGAATTCCAGATTCTCATGAGATACTGAAACAGCGTTTCTGAAAAGCGCTACCATAAAGAAGAGGGTAGTAGATGCATGGCAACATCCTCACCTTACAGATTCCTCACAAGCTACACATTCTATCGACTTGGAAATATATAGCTGCTCTTTATGTGTTGCGGGAGGGGGGGGGGGGGTTCTAAATCTTGGAACATCTTTCTAAAGTACATGAGAGTAATGTGCAGGATTTCAGCGTTGCGTGTGTTGACCCCATTACCTCTGTGGGATATCAACTGATGTGTCGAACAAAAGACTCTACACCAAGGTTTAGTACAACCTAATCTTTATTAACTTTCAAGTAATTTAAACATAAATGCAAACATTGACCTGATAACCTCATTTACTTTACTATTTTAACTTATCACTTCTTAAACTAAATCACAAAACTCATGACTTGGACTCAGATATTATCTGTATGAATTAATTGTTCAGATTACTTCTCTGAGTTTTGAACTCAGAATGAACCCCATTCCCCTGACATCCTTACTAATCTATCTATCTATCTATCTATCTATCTATCTATCTATCTATCTATCTGTCTGTCTGTCTGTCTGTCTGTCTGTCTGTCTGTCTGTCTGTCTGTCTGTCTGTCTGTCTGTCTGTCTGTCTATCTATCTATCTATCTATCTATCTATCTATCTATCTATCTATCTATCTAAATATATCCACTGACGGCCTCCACAGCCTTCTGTGGCAAAGAATTTCACAGATTCACCACCCTCCGACTAAGAAAATTCCTCCTCATCTCCTTCCAAAAGAGAAGTCCTTTAATTCTGAGGCTATGACCTCTAGTCCTAGACTCTCCCACTAGTAGAAACATCCTCTCCACATCCACTCTATCCAAGCCTTTCACTATTCTGTAAGTTTCAATGAGGTCCCCCCCTCATTCTTCTAAACTCCAGCGAGTACAGGCCCAGTGCCGTCTTAGTTTTTGTATGTAATTGAAAACCTAAGTGTATCAGTAATTTATTTTGATGCTACATATTTTCACTATTTTTGCTATCCTACCATTCTGGATATATTTTAAAGGGTTAGAATTTGATTTATCCTATTGATTTCATTTTACCCCTGTAGTGGGTTTGCAGAACAAATTAAATGTCTTCTCGTTCATTTGGTTTTGAATGCTTTCTGCTGTAATCTTCCCATGTTTGTGGTTGCCAGGGATACTAATGCCACAAGGTTTCAGTTCATTGTGTCAGCTTATCTTTGCTTGATTTGACTCTGAAGCATTGGTTACAGGGAGACCAGCGGTGCCATGTTATGGATCAACTGACCTTTAATAGCTTGGAATAGTAACAGGAAAGTCTATGATGCAGTCAGTGGTTGAGCGTTAGCAGATTTAACATGTTGAAAGTGGAACTGGCCACTATAAATGTGAAATTTGAATTAGAAAGCAAGTAAAATAATAATTGGATTATACAAGGTGCTTTCGGCAGGGATACAACCACAGGAGGCCGTGGAGGCCAAGTCAATGGGTATTTTTAAGGCAGAGATTGACAGATTATTGATTAGTACGAGTGTCAGGGGGTTATGGGGAGAAGGCAGGAGAATGGGATTGAGAGGGAGAAATAGATCAGCCATGATTCAATGGCAGATTAGACTTGATGGGCCGAATGACTTAAATCTGCTCCTCCAACTTCTGAACTAATCAGGAGAAGTAAAAGAGGCATCTCAAGTTTGGGCCTTTTGGAGGGCCAAGTGCCTCGTGGTTTGCAGCAAGGAGGCAAAGGATTTGGTGTAATGGCCCTGTCAGTGATTTCAGTTTCGCATCCAATTGAATGGAAATTGCACAATTTTAAACAAAGAGCTTCTACCAGAAATCCAGTCGGCACGGTGGCGCACCAGTAGACCTGCTGCCTTACGGATGCCAGAGACCCGGGTTCGATCTCTGTCTGTACAGAGTTTGTATGTTCTCCCTTTGACCATGTGGGTTTTCTCCAGGTGATCCAGTTTCCCCCCACATTCCAAAGATATGCAGCCTTGTAGGTTAATCGGCTTCTGTAAATTGTCGCTGGTGTATAGGATAGGACTAGTGAATGGGTGATTGGTGGTCGGCGTGGACTTGGTGGGACGAATGGCTTGTTTCCACATTGCAGGGTAATACAGGAGCAGGTAATTGTGGTGTGTTCGATAATGACCTCTGCTGTTGCCAAGATGGTTTGCCTATTCTCCCTGGCACTGTTTGGGTTTCATGTGAGTACTTGGTTTATCAATCCCTATCCAAAATGCACACATTTGATATATATGAGAAACTAATTAAAACCACCAGAGTTGCTGCCTTACAGCGCCAGAAACCCGGGTTCGATCCCGACTACAAATGCTGTCTGTACGGAGTTTGTACGTTCTCCCCATGACCACGTGGGTTTTCTACAAGATCTTCGGTTTCCTCCCACATTCCAAAGACGTACATGTTTGTAGGTTAATTGGCTTGGAATGAATGTAAAATTGCCTCTAGTGTGTGTAGGATAGTGTTAATGTGTAGGGATCGCTGGGCTGAAGGGCCTGCTTCTGCACTGTATCTCTAAACTAAACTAAACTGAACTTAACTAAAATGTTAAAGTAATATCTTTGCTTTTCAATAGCATTCCTCACTATTCCTTGGACCATGCGATTGTGTGCCCTGCAAATTTTTCCCATTTTGCTTTGGCACAAATGGTCCCAGGATCATTTGCTGTCCACACTTGACACCATCACTGTTCTCCAGTGTAATTAAGAACATCTGCAAAAAAATATGATTATGTCAAAACAATGTTTTCAAAGAAACACTAGAACTCGATATCAGCATGTCAAAAATCTTGTGCAAAATCTTTTAAGCTTCTGGAAAATAAACATTCTTGTTAGCAAAAACAATATTTAAGATTGTTCTCCAAACATTCCAATTACTCAAAATACCATTTTCAAATTCCCAATTTTAATATACTGTAATAACCAATTTTCTCAAATGCCAATTCTTTCTGAGATGAGGTCATCTCATACCCGGAATAGAGACACTCATATTTCCACCACCTTAACCAGGATTCCACATGGCCAGTGTGGAATCCTGATCTCTCTCAAATTAATTTCAAAGGAAAGAAACAATGAAATAAAAACAACAGGTAGGACAATCAAAACTCCATGCTTGAACTACGCTTTCTTTAGAATCTTCAAACTAACTGAAAAAATGAGAATAAAGAGTTCACTTCCACAGGGGAAACTTCCAACACATAATCCAAAGAATAAAGGAAACAAAAAGATGGATTGGGCACCCACACAATTTCTTAAAGCAACATTACCTATTAAAACACAGAAGCAGAATCTTCCAATCACTCCCTATTCTGTGTCGAACATAAGATTCATTCAACATTCTCCAAAGATAGATTTAGCAAACACACACCAGTACGCGCCCACTCGCCCACTTCATGTATTTTCTCTTCCTCGCGTGCAAATCAACATTACCACCAAATGCCACACCTCCTGCAACAATTTAAAACTCACATATAATCCATTGTATTGGCACCTAGTGGTTAGGCCACTCTTGCTATGCGAACCCTCGGCAGTCGGGTGTAAGGTCACGGGATATAGGCGTGTGCCCTAGTATATAAGAACCGACCTTCCCTCTCTCGCTCTCTCTCTTCCTCTCTCTTCATGAGAGTGTCCTGCCACCTCAGCAGGAGATCGGCTCGAGCCCACGAGGCAACAGCCTCTCAGCGGCAACAATGACTATTATGTTAGAGTCCTAAACGTGCATCTTATCTACAATGCCTGAATAAAGAAATCATGTATTCACGACGTTTGCGCCTCTACACCATACTTATTCTCTCCCACTCCCTCTGCGTCACTTCTCAGGAGGTATGCTGAACACCCCTCAAGGCAGACTTACACCGTTTGCCCTCGCCCCTGGACAATTTATTTCCTCTTTAACCACTTTACGACCTCAATGACCACTGTTTTGTTCAGCGTATCTGTGACACGGACACGGTGGGACCACAAAAATGACCTCTCAACAGTGCCCGCACAGGGACGCCTAAATGTTGACCCTATTACCTCGATAGGGTTTCAGCCGACGTGTCAGACAAAAAACTCTACACGAAGGTTTAGTACAATTTAATCTTTATTAACACTCGAGTCACTTAAACATACATGCAAACCATTGACTTCTGATAACTTCCCATTTACTTTACTATTTCAACTTATCACATCTTCAAACTAAATCACAAAACCCATGACTTGGACTCAGATATTGCACGTATGGATGAATTGGCCAGATTCAGTGGAGGCGTTGGGTGTCCAAGGTTTCTTGCTGGCAGCCCAGTCTTGACCACACGGTGGCGCTGGTGGTCTCAGGTTTGTCCTAATCAGAATCAGAATCAGAATCACATTTTATTCGCCAAGTATGTTTTGCAACATACGAGGAATTTCATTGGCCAGGTCAGTCATACAATTAAAAGCAACAGATCACTCAAAAACACATTTTAACATGAACATCCACCACAGTGACTCCTACACATTCCTCACTGTGATGGAAGGTGAAATAAAGTTACAAATCCTTCCCTTATGTTCTTCCTCGGTCAGGGGCCTCGAGCCCCCATTAACGGGATGATCTTGACTCCCTTAGCGTCGAGGGGGTTGTCAGCTCCCCCGCGCTGGGCGATCGAACCTCGCGTCGGGGCTGGTCGAAATTTCTGCGGCGCTGGAGTTCCCGACTAGCCTCTCCCGAGACTGCGAGCCCTTGATGGTAAGTCCGCAGGCCGCGGTGGAAGCGATCCCAGGCAAGGGATCAGCTCCGATGTTAAGTCCGCGCCCCGCGGTGGGGCTCACGACAGTCCGAGGCGGCTTCTAGCTCCAGCGATGGTAGGCCGCAGAGCCCGGAGAATGTGATCCGAAAATTGATCACATCTCAGGGAAGGTAAGAACCTGAAAAACAAAATTTCCCCCGATCCTCCCTTTGTGGCCTTCTGACCAGATATCTCCATATTTCACTCTCTCCCCCCCCCCCCCTCCCTCCCCCCCCCCCCCACATAAAACAAAACGAAGAACATTAAATCAAACTTTTAACAAACACTAAAAATAACAAAAAGATGAAAAAAATGAACAGACTACCGGCAGCGCTGGCCGGAGACGAGGAAACACTTTTTCTCACAGAGAGTGGTGAGTCTGTGGAATTCTCGGCCTCAGAGGGCGGTGGAGGCAGGTTCTCTGGATGCTTTCAAGAGACGGCTAGATAGGGCTCTTAAAGGTAGGGAAGACAAGGGATATGGGGAGGAAGCGTGAGGTGTTGCACTTTGGGAGGTGAAATATAATGAGAAAGTATCCAATTAATGGTGAGCTCCTTAACAACATTGATGTACAGAGGGTACTTGGAGTCTAATTTCATAACTCCCAGAAAGTGGCAACACAAGTTGAGTATGTGGTGTCAGGGATGATGCTGGGTTTAGCAGTAAACCACACTGATGTTCATAGTCGGACGAACAACTGTGGGTGGTTCTAATCTTCTAAATTCTAGCGAGTACAATCTGAGTCTATCCAGTCTTTCTTCATATGAAAGTCCTGCCATCCCAGGAATCAGTCTGGTGAATCTTCTCTGTTCTCCCTCTATGTCAAGAATGTCTTTCCTCAAATTAGGAGACCAAAACTGTACACAATACTCCAGGTGTGGTCTCACCAAGACCCTGTACAACTGCGGTAGAACCTCCCTGCTCTTATACTCAAATCCTTTTGCTATGAACGCTAACTGATTTGCTTTCTTCACTGCCTGCTGTACCTGCATGCCTACTTTCAATGACTGGTGTACCATGACACCCAGGTCTCGTTGCATCTCCCCTTTTCCTAATCGGCCACCATTCAGATAATAGTCTACTTTCCTGTTTTTGCCACCAAAGTGGATAACCTCACATTTATCCACATTATACTGCATCTGCCATGTATTTGCCCACTCACCCAGCCTATCCAAGTCACCTTGCAGCCTCCTAGCATCCTCCTCACAGCTAACACTGCCCCCCAGCTTTGTGTCATCTGCAAACTTGGAGATGTTGCATTCAATTCCCTCATCCAGATCATTAATATATATTGTAAATAGCTGGGGTCCCAGCACTGAGCCTTGCGGTACCCCACTAGTCACTGCCTGCCATTGTGAAAAGGACCCGTTTACTCCTACCTTTTGCTTCCTGTTTGCCAGCCAGTTCTCTATCCACATTAATACTGAACCCCCAATACCGTGTGCTTTAACCTAACCCTAACCCTAACCCTAACCCTTATGTGGGACCTTGTCGAAAGGAGAGAGAGAGAGAGAGAGAGGTGGGGGGGGGGGGGAGAGGAAGAGAAGGGGAGAGAGGGAGAGAGGGAGAGAGGGAGAGAGAGAGAGAGAGAGAGAGAGTGAGAGAGAGAGTGAAATATGGAGATATCTGGTCAGAAGGCCACAAAGTGCCTGTTTCCGCGCTGTCTCTCTGAAGTAAACAAAACAGATCCACACCATCCAGAACAAAGCAGCTATTTGTTTGGCAACATATCCACTGTCACTGTCAATGCTCTCCAGCTGCAGCATGGGCCATCTGCAAATTGCACCACAATAATTCATGTAGACTTCTACAATGGCAACTCCCAAACTGACAACCTTTACACCATAAACAACAGCAGCAGCTGGGAACAGCACGAACTGCAGGAACCCCTTTAAGTTGCACACTATGCTGACTTGGATATATAATGCCAGTCCTGCATTGTCACTAGGTAATAACTCTGCAACTTCCTATTCAATGGTTTTTGGGGAAACACTTTCATTATAAGGACTATAGTGGTTCATGAAGACAGCTCCTTTCGACCTTCAAGTGGAATTAGGGATGGACAGTAAATGCAGGTTTTGCCAGCAATGCGCAGATCCCAAAAATAAAGAAGGAAAACTCAATTAGTTTTCGCTTTCCAGAGAATTACCCGTTCACTTGGGTTCTCCCTGTACCTGCAGTGTTCTATATCTCTCTCCTCTATTAGTGTTATTCAAAGCCTTCACTACCTTCCCTCAACAATCAGAGTAAGCCATTCTTTTCTTGGTATCCATTTCATCATCGATATTTCTCTTGAACAATGCCTTTTTACCGAGGTTTTCCAGTTTTGCCAAAAGGTCTTACACCTGAATCGTTGACATTATTTATTTCTTCACAGATGTTGCCTGACCTGTTGAGGATTTCTAACATTGTTTTGTTGTAAACCTGTGTCCAAGGGGAGTCCAGAACCAGGAACGACAGTTTAAGAATAAGGAGTAAGCCATTTAGAACAGAGACAATGAAACACTTTTTGAGTTGTGAGTCTGTGGAATTCTCTGGATACTTTCAAGATAGGGTTCTTGAAGATAGCAGAGTCAGGGGATATGGGGAGAAGGTAGGAACAGGGTACTGATTGTGGATGATTGTGGTTTATTGTCTGTTGTCTAAAAGCATTTTTTTTTCATTTTGTTCATTGTTCATTTTAGTTTAGTTTAAAGACACAGTGCAGAAACAGGCCCTTCAGCCCACCGAGCGCCTGCCGACTAGCGATTCCCACACACTAACACTATCCCACACACTAAGGACAATTTACAATTTTGCCAAAGCCAATTAACATACAAACCTGTACATCTTTGGAGTGTGGGAGGAAACCGGTGATCCCGAAGAAAACCCGCGCAGGTCACGGGGAGAATGTACAAACTCCGTACAGACAGCATCTGTAATCGGAATCAAACCCGGGTCGCAGGTGCTATAAGGCAGTAGCTCTACCGTTACATCAGCGTGCTGCCCGGTGGAGCTGTGATTTTGTTTTCATTTTGGTGTTGCTTGGAGACCAGAGAGCCCATGGCTACTTCTATGATTTGTAGTAAATGAGGGGAATCGAATCAAAAGTTGTTTGGGGAAGAATAAGTTCGGCCAGATGGAGGAGAGTGTTAGTGGGGGGGAAGCTGATCTTTGTTCCAAATTAAAGAGGAGAGCTTCATGACTTTCATAAATGTGGAGAGACAATTATAGAGTGTGTTCCATGGTGAGGATGGGACAGTGGGCACCAGGGAATATGAAATTGCCACAGCGGTGGGAGGTTTACATGTTATCTGAGGCGGGAAGGGCCTGGACAAGGGAAGACAAAAATTCTCATCTCGGTCCTAAAAGACTTCCCCCTTATCCTTAAGTATGAGGAGGTGCCTGCGAACTGCCGTCTAACTTCTGCATGGCACAGTTGGTAAGTAGGGAGCTTTTCAGAATTCAGCAAAGCATGGGCTAGAAAAGAAAAGTAGAATAAGAATAAACAAGACATATAAAACCATATAGTCGGAGCTTCAACAGGTATGTAAAGAAAAAGCCGAGCAAGGGGAAATGTGGGTATGTTGCCGACAGGAAGCAGAAGAATTGAAATGGTAGAAAAATTGCATCAATACCTTACGCCTCCACAAAAGTTGCTAATAACCTGCCGTAAATACTGGATAACAAAGCGGCCCATTCAAAGAAGGAAACACAAGACAGTATCAGTTAAAAGAATTGCTTGAAATATTAGTGACCCTGAAGTGTGTTAAATCCCAAAGAGATGTTTATGGAAATTGTAGCTGCTGTGATTTTCATCTTGCAAAACTGTATGGATTCTGTAATACTGTATCGATTACTGCAGATTGAAGGATAGAAAATGTTAGTTCACTATTTAAGGGGAGGGGGGTGGGGGTGGGGGAGAAATAGGAAACAACTAACTTGACATTGGTACTTGAGAGAATGTGGGAATCTGTAATTAAAGATGTGACCATTTGAAGATGGTGGTAGATTTCATCATAGTCAGCATTGTTCATCTCTTCTCAGGCATCTTGGTTCTGAATCAGTTGAAACATTGGATCTACAATGGTATTTACAAGTGTATTTGCTGCCGATATGGGGACTAAATTCACCGCACCCTGAACGTTCCAAATGGTCCCGTTCCAGAAAATCCCACTCGCAAGCTGATTTAAATGGCCATTAATTTACTGGTATTAAACATTAAATTCCTTCCATTTGGCCTATAAACCCATGACAATGAGATTTAAAAATTACGTTATATTCTGAATTATTGTGTGAATGTTATTTGGACACTTAGGCTATTTAAAAATGTTAATCTATTCTTAAGAAATTGATAGATGTTTAGATCTAGTAATTGAATTTTGTAATTAGCTATAATTAGGTAACTAATTAATTATATGCTTTAATTTCAAGTCATCTAAGTAAGATTGTTTCATATTTGTTTCAGAATGCTTCAATCTACAATAACTGAACATTTCGTTCAGTTCTCTTAAATTTTAAGAAAGTTATCAGATTTTAGATGTTCTCGATCACAGCTTTTGTGTTAAGTCAATGAAAAATCAATAGGGAACAAGATGCCAATTTCCGAGTATGAAAATGGCCATAACTTTTTTAATACTGAAGATATGAAAGTGAATTAGGTGTCAAATTAAACTTCTTTTCATGCTTTATCTGATGGGATAAATTAAAGACTTGATTTTTTTAAATCTCAAAATTTTGTGACATTACTAGTAAATGATGTCGTGTAAATTACGCTCAAATGGCGCCCAAGTGGGACAAGCCCTTTAGGCTCCATGGTAG
Source organism: Amblyraja radiata (assembly GCF_010909765.2). Lineage (NCBI taxonomy): Eukaryota > Metazoa > Chordata > Chondrichthyes > Rajiformes > Rajidae > Amblyraja > Amblyraja radiata. Next base: position 4,288,844 of record NC_045972.1, on the reverse strand, counting down.
CTTCCATGTTTCCCGATTCCAAATGCAAGAAACTGCATTTCACAAATGAGTTACACAACTTGAGCTTGAAAGATTATGCAGATCATATGAGGCTACATTTGAAGCATGCAATTACATATGTTTGCAATCACTAGCATTGGAAAAACTGGCAATATTACAATTTGCTGGCCCCTACAATCAAAGTCTGCAAGTCCTCATGCATTCTTAAAAGACTGAGTATGACTGAAAGTATCGAATTGGTGAAATCAATTTAGAGAATTAAAGTTGAGAGCTGGATGTGCTTAGGACTTTGCAGCCAAATATACAACTAGAAACATTTAACTCAAACAAAACCACGAGTGAAGGGGCTTTACAGTTATATTGTCAAGACAGTTCAATGGGGTTCGAACATAATGAAACTGGTCAGCTTTGCCTATTACTCTGCAACTTACCAATAATTCAATATGCCCATCATGAAAACATAGAAAATAGATGCAGGAGTAGGCCATTCGGCTCTCCGAAACATCACCTATCTTTGTCCTCTGGAGATGCTGCCTGACCCGCTGGTTTCCTCTAATGTAATCATGGCTGATCATCCAAAATCAGTACCCCGTTCCTGCCTTCTCCCCATATCCCTTGATTCCATTAGCCCTAAGATATATCTAACGTCTCTTGAAAACATCCAGTGCAACTGCCTTGGTATCCTTTACATAATTAGATACACAATTTTCTATTCAATCATATACTTTGCATATTAAATACCATGAACAGTCGCAGGTCCAGAGACATTTTATTTTTGAAACATTTATTGCATCCTAAAAATTAACGGACCTTCCCATTATCCCTAATCTGTCAGAATATTTTGGCCAGGTTAATAATTCCTCCTTTGTCACAAACTTTAACTTAACAACCTCCTGTATCAACTGAAAATGTAACGTATTCAGTCCTGAATTATAACTAATCAGAGACCAGTAATTTTCCATCCACAGATATTTGGCTAAACATGTTCATAGTTTCCCAGTTTATTCCAATCACTTTTCTTAAACAGTCGAGTGACATCTGCCATTTTTCCAGCGTTTTTTTCAGAATGGTAAACATTTTGGCATCTGCCATCTGTCACTTGCAACCAGTGAAATCGCAGTGTACTTCAGAACCGTAAATATGTCCAGGTATCAATTTATGTACTTCCAAGAAATTTTAGGTTATGGTCCTCGTGATTTTTTTTAGGCCTCTGGTTTGCCATTCAGGCAACCAACCCACACTGTGTGCAAATGTCATTCCATATCAGAAAAGTAAGTACAACCATGTCACTTAACTGTTCAGTATTGCAGTCCACTTCACTGTGGAAGCAACTCTGTTCAGCAAACACCTTGAAACCACAGACAAATCACAAAATGCACACACCTAGCCATTTGTAACAGCTGTAACCATAGTCTGACCTCCTCCTTCACATCCATGCAGGGAACCCAGCAGCACTTACAGACGAAACAGAGATCACGTGCACCTCCTCTAACCGCATCTACTGCATTTGGTGCTCCCAATGCTGCCTCCTTAACACCTGCGAGACCAAGCATAGACTAGGGAACCATTTTGCTGAACACTTGCACTCAGTGGCGGACTGGGTCTAAAATAATCGCTTGCCAGGAGACAAAGGGGGCCCACTTCATCAGGGGCCCACTTGCCATCAGGCAAGCTGACACCCTGGCCATCCTCCACTGCTTGCACTCTAGTGCACCAATTTCTCCCATTATTCCCCCACCCTTTCCCCTGACATTTCACACCTATTCTCTCTTTATTGTCAGTCTTTAGTTAGCTTTCTCATTCTTGTCAACTGCCCTCACATGTAACACCAATCAGTTGCCTGGCTTTGTCTCGCCCCCACCTCTCACCCAGCGTTTTCCCTCCTACTAGAATCAGTGTGAAGAAGGAAACTGACCTGAAACATCACCTATCCTTGTCCTCTGGAGATGCTGCCTGACCCGCTGGTTTCCTCCAGCACTTTGTATTTTTTGATGAAAATTCCAGCATCTGCATTTTACAAGGATGTTGCTAGGACTCGATGGGCTGAGCTATTGGGAGAGGTTGAGCAGGCTGGGACTCTATTCCTTGGAGTGCAGGAGGATGAAGGGTGATCTTATAGAGGTGTATAAAATCTTGATTGGAATAGATCGGATAGATGCACAGAGTCTCTTGTCCAGAGTAGATGAAACGATTTAATAAGAATGTGAGGGTTAATTTTTCACACAAGGGGTGGTGGGTGTATGGAACAAGCTGCCTGAGGAAGTAGCTGAGGCAGGGACTATCCCAACATTTGAGAAACAGTTGAAGGTAGACAAAAATGCTGGAGAAACTCAGCGGGTGAGGCGGCATCTATGGAGCGAAGAAATAGGTGACGTTTCGGGTGGCGACCCTTCTTCAGACTGATGTGGGGTGGGGGGAGGGGGGTGGGAAGAAGAAAGGAAGAGGCGGAGACAGTGGGCTGTGGGAGAGCTGGAAAGGGGAAGGGAAGGAGGGAGAAAGCAAGGACTACCTGAAATTGGAGAAGTCAATGTTCATACCGCTGGGGTGCAAAGTACCCAAGCGAAATATGAGGTGCTGCTCCTCCAACCCGCAGTGGGACTCACTCTGGCCATGGAGGAGGCCCAGGACAGAAAGGTCGGATACGGAATGTGAGGGTGAGTTGAAGTACCGAGCCACCGGGAGATCGGGTTCGTTAATGCGAACTGTGCAGAGGAGTTGGGCCAAGCCAAGCCAAGAAACAGTTAGACAGGTACATGGATAGGACAAGTTTGGAGGGAAATGGACCAAATGTGGGCAGGTGGGACTAGTAGAGCTGGAACATGTTCACCAGTGTGGGCAAATTGGGCCGAAGGGCCTGTTTTCATGCTGTTTGGCTCTGTTCTGTCTGCAATCCTTTGTGCCCACATCTAATTATGCAAGTTTATTTAGCTTACATGTTGTTGTGCTGAAGGACATATTTACCAAGATAATGAATTGCAGCATCTAATCCGTCGGAAGGAGGGTCTTGACCCGAAACGTCACCTATTCCTTTTCTCCAGAAATGCTGCCTGACCCGCTGAGTTCCTCCAGCATTTTGTGTCTATAATCATTCTTTAAGATAAGTATTAAATTACAATGGAAAACCATTACTGCTGGTAGGATGAAACCTAATTGCTCTCCTGACTCATTGTATTTATGCTTTTGTACTCCGTAAATGTATATAAAAGTTAATCAATCTGTTAAAAGTGCATTTTAAGGTTTCCAGATTGATCACATGTACTCTGACTAAAAAGCCCAAATGCAAGAAACAGCAGCTGACTCCAGCACACGGTTTGGCTTTGAAGAAACTTCACATTTTTGGGGCAACTTGTTCAAATGTTTCTAATAATCCCACAAGTTGTAGAAGTGTTTGTCACAACCCACAAATGGATCACTAAACTCCTGACGTTTTCTTGGTTCACCTAACAAAAATAATCAGAGGAAGAAAATCACAATAAATGCTACAAACATGAACACAGATGCAAAAAAAAACTCGATATAATCAACTTACCAGGCTATGGGTGTGACGAAGGCCTCACTGCCTGCTCTAGGAATGGCAATTTCATGCTCTCCTCTACAACACAATTTCAATTTGTTTCCCGTTTCCTCATTTCATGTTCAGTATTATTATTTTACTGATTCTGTTCGATTGTTGCTTGCTGAGATTAGTCACAGAACCTTTAAACGTATCAGATTGATTACTTTTCATTAAAACTAAGAAAGCTTAGAAATCTTAGCTGCTGCCTGAGGTGCTAAGAACCCAAGAACTTAGAGTATCAACATTAGTTGATTTCAAAACTTAATGATGTTAAAATAATTGGTTGTCAAGGATTTGATAACATATTAAGATTACATAGCAATTATCACAACTTAACACAATTACCACAACGTATCATAGCATTGCTGAAGTCAGGCAAAGATCGTTCCACAGCAAAGAGCTACAGGCCAATGTCACTTCATTGCCACATCTACAAGCTGTTTGAGCACCTCATCTTGACCTGCCTCAGCCCGGTGATCAAGGAGCAGGCAGGGTTCTGGCGTGGGAAGCACTGCACAGGTCAGCTTTTCAATCTCACCCAACACACAGAGGATGGCCTCCCTGTCTCTGTGTCTCTCTGCCCCCGTGCCTCTCTGCCGCTCTCCCCGCTCTCCCCACTCTCCCAGCTCTCGAAAACTCAATGATGTATTTTGGGAGGTATTTTGTAGACAGGACATGCATAAAATGTGCACATTTAAAAATTCAGGTTTCAGATACACAAACCTTCAAAGGCAAATGATATGCTACATTTTCAAATGGGAAATAATGCTTAAGAAGCTAAACTTGCACAAATCATTGGTTGTGCCATAGTTAGAATATTGTGTTCAATTTTTCTGGAACAATATTTCCTTCAGCTAACAAAAGTAATTAATAATTAGTCTGAGTTAGTCAATTAGTTAATGGTGCAGTAACGCTTGGCTAGCAGTCACTGTTGAACGGTATTCAATATACTAGTTAAGAGGGAGAAAGGATGAGTCAGAAAACAAGTCTCTAAATTTATGTACATTTTGGGAAAGTGAGGCAGAAGAGTAGACTATGCAGAGCATTGACAAACAATGTGAAATGTTCCAAGATCTTCTTGGTAATAGACGTGTATATTTTGAATTGAATTGAAATTATTTGTCGTTCAAAAATGAATGAAAAGAAATGAATGTTATCCCTAACAACTAAGTTCAGGTAGACAGTAACATGGATAAGGGAGAGCCAGTGGATGTAGTGTACCTGGACTTTCAGAAAGCCTTTGATAAGGTCCCACACAGAAGATTAGTGCGTAAAATCAGAGCACATGGTATTGGAGGTAGGGTATTGACATGGATAGAGAAGTGGTTGGCAGACAGGAAACAAAGAGTAGGAATTAACGGTTCACTTTCAGAATGGCAGGTTGTGACTAGTGGGGTACCTCAAGGTTCGGTGCTGGGACCGCAGCTATTCACAATATATATTAATGATTTAGATGAAGGAATTAAAAGTAACATTAACAAATTTGCAGATGACACAAAGCTGGATGGCAATGTGAATTGTGAAGAGGATGTTATGAGGATGCAGGGTGACTTGGACAGGTTGGGTGAGCGGGAAGATGCATGGCAGATGCAGTATAATGTGGATAAATGTCAGGTTATCCACTTTGGTAGCAAGAACAAGAGGCAAATTATCATCTGAATGGCAGGTAGACACATAATGCTGGAGTAACTCAGCGGGTCAGGCAGCATCTCTGGAGCAAAGGAATGGGTGACGTTTCGGGTCGAGACCCTTTTCAATGCTGATGTCAGGGATGAGTCGGACAGAGATAGAATGCAGTCGGAGGCAGTAAGACTGGTGGGTGGGAAGACGGAGGGGATGGACAGAGAGGGAAAGCAAGGGCTATTTGAAGTTAGAGAAGTCAATGTTCATACTGCTGGGGTGTCAGCTGCCCAAGCGAAATATGAGGTGCTGTTCCTCCAATTTGCACTGGGCCTCACTCTGACAATGGAGGAGGCCCAGGACAGAAAGGTCAGATTGGGAATGGGAGGGGAATGGCGTGAATTTGCAGCTTTATCCTGCGCTACTTAATCCAAGGGCGAGCGAACGAGACAACAGACGGACAAAAGCAATGATCATAGAGTGGAATAGATGACATTTCGGGCCGAGACCCTTCTTCAGACTGAGTCATGGGAAAGAGGAACAAGAGATATAGACGGTAGCAAGGACAAATGAATGGAAGATATGCCTATAACACCCGTTTCCCTTTCCGTTGACTGTCAGTCTGAAGAAGGGTCTCGACCCGAAATGTCACCTATTCCACTCTATGATCATTGCTTTCATCCGTCTGAGAGAGAGAGAGATGCAAGAAAGCAGCTATGACATATAATACACAATAAACTATGTTATAAATACACAATAAACAAGTTATGCATTCTTGTACTCTTACATGGGTACATCCGCACATTAAAAATCCCCCCCCTCCCCTTCCTTCCCAACAGCCTCACGGACCTTAGAGTACCCCTAGTTCCTAAAACCCATTTCCATCCCTGAGTCAGAGGGTGATGAATTTGTGGAATTCATTGCCACAGATGGCTGTGGAGGCCAAGTCAATGGATATTTTTAAGGCAGAGATTTGTAGATTCTTGATTAGTGCGGGTGTCAGGGGTTTTGGGGAGAAGGCAGGAGAATGGGGTTGAGCTGGAAAGATAGATCAGCCATGATCGAATGACGGAGTAGACTTGATGGTTCAAATAGTAAGATTAAACGAGAACTTACCCGTTCGAAGTTTGATCTGTATTTTATGAGGAGTTACGATGAGGGATTACGTGAAGAACCCGTCCAGCACGCATGCGCGACATACTTCAAAGCAGCGGTGTGGAATCACAGAAAGACACAATAATTGAAATAAACATAGTAAAGAAAAAGGAGAACTTAAATACCAGTTGATCTCTATAATTGAGGGTGGGAGCGGAGGGCACGTAATCCCTCATCGTAACTCCTCATAAAATATAGATCAAACTTCGAACTGGTAAGTTCTCGTTTAATCTTACTATTTTACTTCGGAGTTCCGTGTGTGACTACGTGAAGATTTTAAAGCTCTGTGATTTCAAACCGTGTAACAGTTCATACTTCACTCGCTGCCGAAGTCATTCGAGGGAGGAAGTATGTTATCGTAATCAACCATGAATCTGTTTGTAAAAACAATAATGGTGTTTATTAAATAATAACAAAAAACAAAATGCTCCCCCGGGCTTAAATTATATATTTGCAGATTCTAATACCTTTTCTGCAAACGATACAGGTTCTGCCAGCGGCTTGTTATAATAAGTTTGGAACGTTTTCTCCCTAGACCACCCCGCTGTAGCCAGGATGTGGTCCATAGGCACGTCCATCCTCTTAGCCGTCGATGTGGATGCTGCCCTGGTGGAGTGGGATTTATACACGTTAGTATTTACTCCAGCAGCTCCCAGCACCTGCTTGAGCCATCTTGAGATAGTTTGGCTCATCACCCGACCATGAGGTTTCTTGTGGCTGACCCATAAGGCTTTTTCTCTCCCGTGGGGATTTCTTGTTGTGTCGATGTAATTCAATAAGTGGGTCATGACACATAACCGTGGTTCAGGTGACCATCCCCTGAGGTATGTCAGGACCACACTGACATCCCAGATTTGGGTATACCTAGGTCTGGGGGGGATTAGAGTTGAATATGCCTCTCATGAGTTTGATCACCAGCGGGTGGGACCCCATGGCCTGTTGTCCTGGTGCCTGAATTAAGTAGGCTGACAGAGCACTTCTGCCTGTATTAATGGCGCTGTAGCTGAGTCCTTCATTGTGGTGAAGGCCTGCCAGGAGCTCCAGTACATTGGTTATTGTAGTAGTTGAATATGTAGTTCCTGTGTTCAAACAGTATCTTTCCCACTTCTTGATGTTTGACAAGTAATGTTTCCTTGTGGACATGCGATGGGACGCTGTCATCGTGTCGATAGTGTTGTCTGACAATCCCAGGTCCAGCAGTGGTCTTTTCAAAATCTGCAACCCAGGAGTTTAATTTTATCGTGGCATGGGTGGCTTATGCCTGATACCTGGTGAGTTAATAAGTCTGGGCTACTGGGAAAAGTCATTGGGGTTTTGATGACCATGTCGAGGACCACTGGGAACCATGGCTGTGTAGGCCAGTCGGGTACCATCAAAATACCTGAAGCAGAGTCCATCTGTATTTTGCGTAGTACCCGACTGATGAGGCAGAAGGGAGGAAAAGCATAAAAGAAGAATTTTCCCCAGTCCAGAGCGAATGCATCTATCGCTGCTGCCTCAGGGTCTGGTTCCCAAGCGACATACATTGGTACCTGGTGATTTAGTCTGGATGCAAACAGATCGATATCTGGTGTGCCATATTGCTTTGTAATTTTAGCAAATGCTTTGGGATTTAACATCCATTCGGTGTTATCATTGAATTTGCGTGACCTGGTGTCTGCCACTGTATTTAGCTTACCTGGTAAGTAAGTTGCTGATAGCTAAATATGTCTATCGACACACCATTGCCAGATTGTGTTGACCAAATTGTCACATGATATCGACTTTATTCCGCCCATATGGTTAATATAGGCCACCACCGTGGTATTATCTATTTGTAAACGAACATGCAAGTGATGCATATTTGTTGAATATGCTTTTAAACCATAAAATGCACCCAACATTTCCAGATAATTTATGCCCAGTGTCTGTAGTAAAGGTGACTCTAGATTAGTCCATCTACCACCTGTGCTGGATATGGTATTAGTTGCTCCCCAGCCTTGAGCACTGGCATCTGTTTGAATAATTAATGTTGGGTTATTGATGACGATAGGGCTGGAACTATGCCAAACATTCCCTACCCACCATTGTAATTCTGATATTGCTTCAATGGGTAATTTCATGACTCGGTCAAAGTGACCTGCATGTCGTTTTAACGCCTGCACTTTGGCTCTTTGTAAGTTTTGATAGTGCAGAGGTCCAAATTGTGTAGCTGGAAATGCTGCTACCATTTTGCCAATTACCCTTGCCACTTGTCGAATGGTTGGTCGATCGTTGACCATTAAATTGTTACATGTTTGTGCCAACTCTGCTGCTTTTTCTTTTGGCAACGTTACAGACATGTGGACTGAGTTAATTGTGAATCCCAGATAGTCCATGGTTGTGGATGGCGTCAACTTAGATTTATCTGGATGTAAGACAAATCCCAAGGTTTCAAACCATTGTTTGGTAGCTGACACAGCTGATTTAGCCAATTCCATGGTTTTGCCTACTATTAAGATATCATCAAGATATGCCATGACAATATGTTTTTGTTTTCTTAATATTGCCAAGGCTGGTTTTAATATCTTGGTAAATAATCTTGGGGCTGATATTAAATCATTAGGCAACGCTTTAAACTGCCATTGTTGCCCCATCCAGGTAAATTTCAGGTATCTGCGATGATCCTTTTGAATGGGTACTGAATAGTAAGCATCTTTTAGGTCGATGCTTGCCATGAAGTATCCTTTGGAAATCAATTGTTTGGCAGTTACAAATGTTTCCATTTTGAAATGTATATACTTAACAAACATATTTAGTGAGGTTAAGTCAATGATGATGCGACATCCACCATCTTTTTTGGTTTTAGTGAATATATTTGAGACAAATTCCAAAGGTTCATGTTTGGTTTTCTCAATTATACCTTTTGTGAGTAACCTCACCAGTTCTGCTTGACCCTCTAGTGTTTCTTTAACTGAGAGGGTAAAGACCCTTTGGGGTGCATGCTGAACTGGTGGCATGTTTTCTTGAACAAATTCTATTTTGTATCCACTAATACTGTTGAGTATATATTTATCATTCGTGATAGATCTCCATGCTTCCACAAACAGGTGTAATCTCCCCCTGTTAGTATAGATCCCCCACTTTTTATATGCTGGTAGGAACCAGACCCACCTACCTCCATGGTTATGCGTGTTTCTTCTGTTTCTTCGTTGGACGATGTGTTGTCTGATGTACTGCTGGTTGGGGGTGGCGCATTTTCCATGGGGTCCGCTCTGGGCCCTGGCCTAAAAAAGGCTTTCGGGGATGGTATGCGAACCCCGAGCTTTCACCAGTCCCATGAGGCTGACGTCGACTGGTGGACGCGGTGGGGTATTGCCGTCTGGGACTTGTGGCTCTGCTCATTCCGGGGCCTGCCTTCATGAGGCCAAATGTTTTGGACTCTTCTTCCAGGTCCTTCAATTTTTTAGAAAGGTCCTTACCAAAGAGCAGGATTTGTGGCTCTGAGGCCGGTGTTTTGCACAATCCTGCAAACTTCGGGTTGAGGGCAGGTCTTATTATCTCCTTACGGAGGTTGTTTATCTCGTATTGGGTGTTGCACAGCAGAGCTAATGTATCAGCTGGTTTGTGGTCATATCCACCCCATCCACGGAACGAGCATAAGAAGTAATGGCTGACGTCAGGAACCTGAGAATCCGCTGTAATTTTAATTCTTGGTTGCGGATGTTCTGCCCAACATACCCCCAGATTTGGCTGTTGACGGCCTGTACGTTGAGTGAAGCGCAGTTTTCTGGGGCCGAATACAGCTCTAGTGCCTCATTGACTACCTGCTCTTGTAGGGGTTTGAAGGACAGGTAGTCTATGCTGGCCACCAGTTTTGGCTTTAATGGCCATCCTGCTCGTGGTGCAGCCACGTAGCGGTTGACCACACCCAGCAGCTCTTCCTGTTCCTACTCCCGACATCTTCGGCCAGTGACCTCTTCTTGACCAGCCCAGTCCTGGTCGCCAACGCTGCCCTCGGCTGAGGGAGAAGCGATGGCCAGTGCGTTGTGAGGCACTGTGGCGGGAGTGCCTGAACTCCCTTGGCGAAACTGCTCCAGCTCCTGAAGCAAGTCTCGCTGGAGCATTTGCTCCACGAGCCGTTCCATGCGGCTCAGGCGGCTGTGTCTGCCGCTCTTGGGCGGCGAGACGTCCTCGTCGGAGATGTCGGACATTACCGGCCGGTTTGTCTTCCGTGTAGATTTACTTCCAGCCCGCAGCTCAGGCTGCGCTAGCGGCACTGGGCTCGGCTCAGTGTCAGAAATAGCGGTCCGCAGCGTGTGCGGTCCTGCCGCCTCTCGCCCCCCACTGATGGAACGCTCCTCTGTTGGAGTCGAATGGGGGGTGGTCTTTTTTGCTTGCCTTGCTTTGCTCATTTTTCCCAGTTGTCTCGACCTGGTGTAGACAAAGCAAAGCAACGTTTTCGAATACGACCTCAGAATAAACTTACCTGACGGTCCGTCTTTTTAAGCTTGTAGCGGGAGCGCCCTGTACTCCCGTTCGTCGCTGTTGCACTGCATGAACGCTCATGTCGCGCATGCGTGCTGGACGGGTTCTTCACGTAGTCACTCACGTGACTCCGAAGTAAAATGGCCTAATTCTGCTCCTAAACTTAGAGTATCTTCTTTTTCAAATATGTACTTAAACAATATTGGCTTGTACTGTTGAGATAGATTTAGAAGTTGCTTCGCTGAAATCTGTTTACATTCCTGGAAAGGTGGTCTATAATTGAATTACTAGTTTTGGCATCAGCATGCTCCTTGATCCAAAGGATATGGACAGTTCAAGCAATTTGGCAAAAAAATTCACAGATGGAGTAAAATGCAAGTAAAATGGACAAATGCGTGGTTATTCCTATGTTGGAAAGAATAGAGAGAAAAAATATATATATATATATATATATATATTAAAAATGGAAAATAAATATCAGTAGTACCTTGAGATATTTTGGCGTCCTTGTATATGGTAGGGTGGTAAAGAAGGCTTTTGGTACATTGGCCTTCATCAATCAGGGTATTGAGTATAGAAGTTACATTTACACAGGACATTATGTTACAGTATAGCAATGTTACAAAATTTTGAGATTTTAAAAATCAAGTCTGCAATTTATCCCATCAGATAAAGCATAAAAAGAAGTTTAATTTGGCACCTAATTCACTTTCATATCTCAAGTATTTTAAAAGTTATGGCCATTTTCATACTCGGAAATTAGCATCTTGTTCCCTATTGATTTTCTATGGACATAACAAAAAAGCTGTGATCGTGGACAGTCAAAAGCCCATAACTTTCTTAAAAATTAAGAGAACTGAATGAAATTTTCAGTTATCATAGATTGAAGCATTCTGAAACAAATATAAAATAATCTTACTTGGATGACCTGAAATTAAAGCATATAATTAGTTAGTTACCCAATTGTAGCTAATTCCAAACTTCAATTACTAGATCTAAACATCTATCCATTTCTTAAGAAATGATTAACATTTTGAAATAGCCTAAGTGTCCAAATAATATTCACAAATAATTCACAATAAAACATGATTTTTTAATCTAATTTACATTAATTTATAGGCCAAATGGAAGGAATTTAGTGTTCAATTGCTGTAAATTAATGGCATTTAAATCAGCTTTCGAGGACGCGCTGGTTTAGAACGTTCACATTGCGGTAGATTTGTGCCTCCATATGCCCAGAAAAATACTGCGGGATATAATGGGGCCCAAATTAGCTATTCGCAACATAAAAGTTTGTATAAAGGGATCTTAAGAAGCCCTTTTTAACGTAAAAATAAACAGCCTACCTTCCGTTTTCCCCTGTATGAGATCCTGCCCGTTGTCGGCGGTCGGGGGTTTAGAGGTTAATTTTTAACCTACTATAACAATTAAATAAAGCCCTTAAAGCTAATAATAGCTCAAGCGACAGAATCTTCCAGCGATTTTTCGTTAATAATTAACTAGGCTGAACAAGCTCGATTTGAACAGCCTAGGGAAAATCGCGTTTTAAACCCGGCCCCCTCTAAACGGCACCAAAATCGCGCACACGGGCTGGGACAGATTTTCAGCGACCTTCAGGTACGTTTTGCAACATACCTAGTTACAGTTGTACAAAAATTGGTTATGGCCTCTTGACAGTACTGTGTTCAATGTTGGTCATCCTGTAATAGGAACGATGTCATTGAGGTGGAAAGAACAAATTTACAAGAATGTTGCCATGACCTGAGGGTCTGAGCTATCGGGAAAGGTTGGGCAGGCTCGGACTTTATTCCTTGGAGTGCAGGAGGCAGAGGGGTGATCTAATAGAGGTGTATAAAATCATGAGGAGAAATAGATAGGCTGAATGCACAAAACCTTTTTACCCTGGGTAGGGGAATCAAGAACCAGAGGACATAGGTTTAAGTTGAGAGGGGAGAGATTTAATAGGAAAGTGAACTGGCAACTTTTTCACTCAGAGGATGATGCATATATGTAAAGAGCTGCCAGAGGTGGTTGAGGCAGGTACTATAACGTAATTTAAAAAACAATGGACATGGATAGGAAAGGTTTAAATTAAATTTTTTTTAAATTTCTTTATTTATATAGCACATTTTTAGTCAACTTGCATTGACCCCAAAGTGCTTCACATAATTACATTCACACACACAGGCAAAGGTGGGTGAAGTGTCTTGCCCAAGGACACACACCAGGCAAAGGTGGGTGAAGTGTCTTGCCCAAGGACACAACGACAGTATGCACTCCAAGCGGGATTCGAACCAGCTACCTTCCGGTTGCCAGCCGAACACTTAGCCCATTGTGCCATCTGTTTAGAGAGATTAGTGGGCCAAATACAGACAGGTGGGACCAGCTCAACATTTTAGTCACCATGGACAAGTAGGGCGGATGGGCCTGTTTCAATGCTTCATAACTCTATGACTATATGAATGTCAAAAAACTATCATGCAGATACGAACAGCGAGTACCATGTTGGTCTTTACTGCAAGTGTTTTGGTAAGAAGTTTTGACAGGAAGTTTTGTTGCAGGGCATTCATTAGGCCAGATTGAAATTTTATGTGCATTTGTGGTTTTTATCTCAGGAACAATAGGCTTGCCTTGGAGGAAGCACAGCATCATAGAGCACAGAAACAAACCCTCAATGGTCAACCTTCATAATGTACCCAGTTACATTAATCCCATTGTATTATCCCCACAACTCCAGTTTCAATAACTATGTATGAGAAGTAATTTATAATGGCCAATTACCTAATCAGCCCGTACAGTCTATAGATATGGGAAGACCCAGAGGGAACCCGTACTTTTAGGGAAATCAAGTGAACCACACATGAACTGCAACAGTGCTCAGGGTTGAACAGCTGAGGTAGCAACAACACACCTGCGCTGTTCACAAACATCATGTTTGGAATGAGAGGGCCATCGGATGACAAAAGATGAGAATAGGACTGTATTCTTTAGTGGGTGGAAGAATGAGAAATGTTCTCATAGAAGCACAAGATTTTGAAAGGGCTCGGCAGGATGGATGCCAAGATGGATGCCATGAGGCTGGTTCCCTTGGCTGGTGAACCGAGAATAATGGAGCAGAACATTTTGGCGGGACGGCCAGATGTACACCACAGTGGTGGGGGGGGGGGGGCTTTCTGAAGCGCTAGCATGGTGTTGTGGGCTGAAGGGACTGGTTTCCAGAGGGTTAGTATGGACATTGTGGGCCAAATGGATTCTCGGGCTGGCAGCTCAGTCACTGGGACCACTCACACACACTCACTCACACACACACACACACACACACACACACACACACACACACACACACACACACACACACACACACACACACACACACACACATACACTCACAAAACACACACACATTCACTCACAAACACATACACACACACACACACACACACACTCACAGACAGACACACACACACACACACACACATACATTCACAAACATACTCACACACACTCACTGACTCACACACCATATATATGGCAGTAAACTTTCTTGAATACTCACACGGCTGAGCCTCTCCACTTTCGGGCTTCCACAGTCAGCGGCACTTCCGCAATCAGCGTGACCTCTGCACTTACCGGAAATTATGCAATCACGCGACCTCTGCACTCACCGGAAATTATGCAATCAGCGCGACCTGTCCACTAAGCGGAAGTCACGAAATGAGCGGGACTTTCGAACTAAACACTGTTGGATCAAATAAAGCATTTATTCCATCCAAACACAGTCGGACCTAATAAAGCATTTATTCCATCCAAACACAGTCGGACCTTATAAAGCATTGCAGTTTCAAGCACAGGCAGGGCAGCAGGCCAAGCAATTCATGGCATTGTCATTAAGGGCTAACAAATCTTTTATTGCAAGTACATTGTTCAAAGTTCAGTTGATTCACAGCTTAGAGTGAGGGTCATGGCCTCTCCCTCGCGATCTTGCAGAGTGACTGAGTCACGTCCAGGCATCCAGGGTTTTATAGCCCAGCCCCCACCCCCGCCCCCCGGAAGAGGCGGTGGTTAATCGCGGTTAAAGCTCATCAGCGCCTCTACTTCCTGAGAAGATTACGGAGAGTCGGATTGTCAAGGAAGACTCTCTCTAACTTCTACAGGTGCACAGTCGAGAGCATGCTGACCAGTTGCATCGTGGCTTGGTTCGGCAATTTGAGCGCCCTGGAGAGGAAAAGACTACAAAAAGTAGTAAACACTGCCCAGTCCATCATCGGCTCTGACCTTCCTTCCATCGAGGGGATTTATCGCAGTCGCTGCCTCAAAAAGGCTGGCAGTATCATCAAAGACCCACACCATCCTGGCCACACACTCATCTCCCTGCTACCTTCAGGTAGAAGGTACAGGAGCCTGAAGACTGCAACAACCAGGTTCAGGAATAGCTACTTCCCCTCAGCCATCAGGCTATTAAACCTGGCTCGGACAAAACTCTGATTATTAGCAACCACTTTCTGTTATTTGCACTACCAGTTTATTTATTCATGTGTGTATATATTTATATCATGGTATATGGACACATTTATCTGTTTTGTAGTAAATGCCTACTATTTTCTGTGTGCTCAAGCAAAGCAAGAATTTCATTGTCCTATACAGGGACACATGACAATAAACTCACTTGAACTTGATTGACAGGGTAGAGGATCTCAAGGTTTTTTTAAACACTCATAATTTTTTATTTCTCATCGATGGGAACAATCCTCGGGGCCTGCTCAGCGGAAGAGGACTGTGAGTAAGATGGCCAAATATCATAGCAATATATGGTAGTGTTTTTTTTCCCTAAAATCAATAAACTGCACAGATAGGAAGTGGTCAAGATGAGACTTTTAATTATATAGATTACCAGATGCAAATATTTTTAGCCAAAAACATAATTAGGAGTCGGCCACCTTGCTCCTGGGGTTTACTCTCCACATAAAACATAGAACAATATAGCACCAGAACAAGCCCTTCAGCTCATAATATCAGTGGTGAACATGATGCCAAGCCCATCGCTTATCTACCTGTGTATAATCCACAATCCTCAATTCCCTGCATCTCCATTTGCCTATCCAAAGCCATATTGAATGTCACTATCGGTCCTATTGCAACCTCCACCCTGACAGCATGTTCCAGGCACTCACCACCCCCCGTGTAAAGAAATTGCCCCGCACATCCCTATACTTATAAAACTCTGATCTTGGATGTGTATTTATTTGTTTGTGTGTAATCACATCTTCGTGAAGAAACGACGTGGTAAAGGTAACATTTTACATATTCTGGTATGATTTTTACCGTGGAGCCCAAAATCGCCTCATCTGAACATTTCAGGCTTCATTTCTCGAGTTATTACTGAAAATGTCAAAAAATCTGACAAAACTTTGATGACGTCACAATGAGTCTGCTCCGTGCCCCCTTCATCCACGCTTCAAGTGATGTCAACCCCCCTCTCTTTCCTCCCCCTCTCCCCCCCCTCTTTCCCCCCTTTCCTCCCCCCCTCTTTCCTCCCCCCTCTTTCCACCCCTCCCCTCTCCCCCCCCCCCCCCCCCCGTCTTTCCCCCCTCCCCCCTCTTTCCCCCCACCTCTTCCCCTCCCCTTCAACCCCCCTCTTTCCCCTCCTCTCCCCACCAGGACCAGGGAGCACAATTTTAAAAGCATTTAGTCTGAGATGAGGAGAAATGTCTGAATTTAAAGAGTGTTTAGTCTTTGGAATTATCTAGCCTGGATCGTTGTTGAGGCTGGGTCATTTTAAACATTCAAAAATGCCCTGCCAGTCCTTAATAACAATTTGAAATATTGTTATCATGACATATGTAAAATTAACCAGCCTGAAATGTTCTGTTCACAATCCCTCTTGAATAAAGACGTCACATTTATTATTTTCCACCAATAGAACTTTCCTAGGGACTTCTGTAAAAGTTAAAATGATGTAGGTACCATTTGTCCCTAGTGTGTGTAGGATAGTGTTAATGTGTGGGGATCGCTGGTCGGTGTGGACTCGGTGGGATGAAGGGCCTGTTTCCGCACTGTATCTCTAATCTAAACTAAAATACATCAACTATCTTACTTGCTTTAGGATGTATTCAAGAAGGAACTGCAGATGCTGGAAAATCGAAGGTACACAAAAATGCTGGAGAAACTCAGCGGGTGCAGCAGCATCTATGGAGCGAAGGAGATAGGTAACGTTTCGGGCCGAAACCCTTCTTCAGACTGAATGTAGTTCATCAAGATCCAGAAATTTGTCAGCCTGCAGCTCCAGCAATTTGTCCAGTATTAGTGTGCTGATGGTTATATTTATACTCAGCGTCTCGCAATTCCCAATGTACAGCTATTGCTGGGAAGTTACTTGTCTCTCCTTCCTGTCACAGTATATTTACCATTTCTCATATACACTGCCCTCTAGTCTTGATAATCATTTTTGAATGATCACCTGCACAATTTCAACTCCATGTCCCCACGACTTCCTTCCTATTTTCCAATTATGCAGCTCACGAGCACACTGGTTTCAGCCTTAGAGCTTTTCATGGGATAGCTCTTATTTTCCCATTACTAAAATCTGTAACTAGCACATCAACAGCAGCACTCACCTGCTATAGCCCTGCTCCCACTCCCACCCTCACCTGGCTCCTGTACTACTCCACTCACTGTCAGGGAGCACGATGTCAGACGGGTGCACCTGGCAGTGAACCCCAAGAAGGCTACCGGCCCAGATGGAGTACCTGGTAAGGTGCTCAAAGCGTGTGCCTACCAGCTCACTGTCATCTTCACCAGAATTTTCAACCTCTCCTTGGACCAGGCAGTTATTCCGTCCTGCCTAAAATCAGCCATAATCGTCCCAGTGCCGAAGAAGTCTCCCATCACTAGCCTAAATGATTACCGTCCCGTGGCCCTCACTCCGGTAATCACAAAGTGTTTCGAGAGATTGGTCCTCCAGCACATCAAGGACTATCTACCACCAGACTTCCACCCCCACCAATTCGCTTATCGCCAAAATAGATCCACGGAAGACGCCATCACCGTAGCTCTCCACTCTGTGCTGAGCCATCTGGAGCAGAGGCAGAGCTACGTCCGGATGCTCTTTGTGGATTATAGCTCAGCTTTCAACACAATCATTCCAGACATTCTCATTGATAAATTGGTCACTCTCGGCCTCCCCACTCTCACATGTGCCTGGATAAAAGATTTCCTCACCAACCGGCCCCAGACTGTGAGACTCGGCCCCCACCTCTCCTCCACTCGCAGGTTGAGAACCGGCTCCCCACAGGGCTGTGTGCTGAGCCCCCTCCTATACTGTCTCTACACCTATGACTGTAGTCCGGCCCACAACAACAACCGCATCGTCAAATTTGCTGATGACACTACTGTAGTCGGACTTATTTCAAAGGGAGACGAGGCAGCCTACAGAGAGGAAGTCCTGAAGTTGACAACCTGGTGCTCAGAAAACAATCTGGCTCTGAACACCAGGAAAACAAAAGAGCTCATTGTCGACTTCAGGAGGCACAGCACAGACTTAGTCCCCCTACATATCAATGGCGAGTGTGTGGAGAGGGTCAACACCTTCCGGTTTCTCGGCGTCCTTATCTCTGCTGACATCTCCTGGACAGACAACACGACAGCGGTCATCAAGAAGGCTCAGCAGCGGCTGCACTTCCTGAGGGTTCTCAGGAAGCACAACCTGGACTCTAACCTGCTGCTGACCTTCTACCGCTCGTCCATCGAGAGCCTGCTGACATACTGCATTACAGCATGGTACGGCAGCTGCACCATGGCAGACAGGGAGAGGCTTCAGAGGGTAACTAGGACAGCACAGAAGATCATTGGTTGCCCTCTCCCCTCCCTGATGGATATTTATACATCCCGTTGCCTTAGCAGGGCAAAGAATATCATCAAGGACAGCTCCCATCCTGCGTTTGGACTGTTCGACCTGCTGCCCTCTGGAAGGCGCTATAGGTGCATCAAAACTAGGACAAATAGACTCAGGAACAGTTGTTTTCCGAAAGTCATAACTACTCTTAACTCACACATGCACTGACTTCACGGCCCAACACCCGGACTTCCATCTACTCCATCCACGTACTGAAATTTGGAATTGTAATGTGTATTGTAATTGTAATTTTTAATATTTTTTAAATAATTTTTAATATTTTAATATAACTTTAAAAATCTGCCTAAGAATACTACCTATTCATCCTTCACCATTTTGCCTTTATAGATATGTATATAGCGCCGCAGAATTGTGCACCTATCCCCCCCCCCCTTGTTTTGTTTTCTGTTTCTTGTTTTTTGTACTAAATTATATGTATGCACTGAGTACGAGATGCTTTTAGATTAGATTAGATTAGATTAGATTATACCTTTAATAATCCTTTTCAGGAAATTACAGTGCCACGACAGCTGTAATTTTAATCTCATTGTACATGTATAGTGACAATAAATGGCATATCTATCTATATCTATCAGTCTTTTCAGCCATGCATTTAACTCACTAATCACATTTGCCTTAATCTAACTTTCATGTAGTAATTGTTCTGAAAATACTTTCTTTGAAGGTCTGTCTACGCCTTAATTTGGTGCCTAGCTCGCAACACCATATAGTCTCAACTTCATGTTCTTGCCTACAATCAATGGATCTACCCCCTCCCACTGCATTTAGTGTTATATCGCAATGACATCCACAAAAACATCTGCAGTACCATCTGTAATATGTAAGAATTAAACACTTAATTGCTTTCCTTTTCACATAATACTACCTAGCAACTCCACTCATCACCTCATCAAAAACTGCACGGTGAACATCAAAATTCTTGAGTACCACTATACCAGCCTCATACTGTGCGTCAGGAATCCCATTTTTAAACATCTAAGCTAAATCGCATATTTCAATTGATTTGAATTCAATAGTCCCAGGCTCCCAAATGGTGGGGTAGGATGTCACTCTTAAGGCTATTGGAAAAAAAGTTAGGTTAATTGTATCTTTAAATTAACTTTGACTTTAAAGTGACGTGTGACTTTAAACTAGACATTACTGATAATTTAAGAGGGAAGTTACGAGTGGCGCAGCGATAGAGTTGCTGCCTATAGCGCCAGAGTTCTTGGACCCCAGTTCAAACCTGACTAAGGGTGCTGGTCTGAACGGAGTTTGTACGTTCTCCCTGTGATCTGCCTGGCTTTTTTCCGAGATCTTTAGTTTCCCCCTACGCTTCAAAGACGTACAGGTTTGTAGGTTAATTGGCTTGGTATAAATGTAAATTGTCCCTAGTGTGTGTGGGATAGTGTTAGTAGTGCTGCTTCAAGATTATTATCTGTAATCCAATTACACATTCTGGATTTGGTGACCTTCAGTAAAGAGAACGCTTGCTCACAAATGAATGTACTGCCAAAGAAAACAAGCACATTCCATGATTCAATGTCGTACTTTTGGAAGCTGTTCTGATTCTTAACTGTAGAAATTAAGCAGATTTCCTTTCTGGTGTTTTTTGCAAAATAAACAGACATTACAGGTCAACAAGTTCAAACTACAACCTTGCTTCCCACTGCCTCTGACTGAGCTGAGAATGTATCTGCAAATAACTTCAGTTTTGCTTCATCTCAACAAAGCTTTGAAAAAGCTTCGTCTCAACTTCTGAACATGCCTGCAATTTGGCAGGTGAGACCGATTCCACTCTGATCCACGATCACCTGTTCACTAGTTCTATTCTAAACACTACGGACAAGTTACAGAAGCCAATTAACCTACAAACCTGCACATCTTTGGAATGTGGGAGAAAACCGGAGCATCCAGCAAAAACCCACGTGGTCACAGAGAGAACATGCAATCTCCGTACGGCAACACCCATAGTCAGGATCGAACCCGGGTCTCCGGCGTTGTAAGGCATCAGCTCTACCACTGTGCCAACTCAATGATTTGGACCATTATATTAAGTAATAATGTCAAAAAGGAAAGCAAGATCTTACAGTCCATGAGCATCCTCTTAAAGGTTCAAAGGTTATTTTATTGGTCACATACACCTAGGTGTAGTGAAATACTTCTTGCCAATACAGCACATAAAGAAAGAATACAGACATAACAGTAATAAAGAAATTTAAACATAAAAACATCCCCCCACAATGGTTCCCATTATGAGGGAAGGCACAATGTCCAGTCCCCATCCCCAGTTCACCCATAGTCGGGCCTATTGAGGCCTCCACAGTTGCCTTTACGGAGGCCCGATGTTCCAGGCTGTTCTCGCCGGGTGATGGTGCTCCGGCGTCGGGAGAAACCTCTCAGCGGCATGGGAACCCTGGAACGGCCGCTTCCCTTGCCGGAGACCGCGGCTTCCGAAGCTAACAAGGCCGCGCCGGATGGAGCTTCACCACTGGTGATCTCGGCGAGAGATCCCAGGCTCCCGATGAAAAGTTCAGCGCCGCCGCCCGCAGCTCCGCGATGTTTTACTCGGCGGTCTCAGCTCACCAAGTTCCAGCGCGGCAACCCGGGCAAGGCATCACCCGCTCCGCGAAAGCGCTCCAGCGCTGTGCCGCCGCCGCAGCTGAGGTTCTGGGCGGTCCCCGGCAGGAAACACCGCTCCAGGCCCGCTGGTAGGCCGCAAGGACGGGTCGATGATGCAGCCCGGAGAAAAAGCTGCCTCTCCGACCAGGTAGGGACCCTAGAAAGGTAGTTTCCCCCTCCCCCCCCCCCCACATAAAAAAGCTAGAACTCCGAAAAACAAAAAACTCAACTAACTAAAAATAAAAGAGAGGAAAAACGGTCAGCTGCAGGCTGGGCAGCCATACCCGTACAGGACGGCACCCCCTCAGATGGCATCAGTCTTAGCATCATAGGTTTTGCTGGGGCTCATGTTGTCGACCTCCCCATGGTGAGCCCTGTCAACTGACCTCAGTCAGGCGAATGACAACAAACAGAGACAGCAGCAGCGCCGCAGCTTGGCGCCAACCCAGAGCATGCACCCTTATTAGGGCGAGCACCTACGGATGTCGAACCGGATGGCATCACTCTGCTGCCTCAAACGCAAGAAGATATTCCAGAAGAGAGGGTCTGTACATCTGGCCGGCCACAGCGGCGACTGCGGAGGTTTATGGCCCCGACCACGGGGGAACAATGGAGGAGGACTGACTGTACTTTGTGCCTTCCACCACAGTGAAGGATGCTGTGGTGGATGTTTGTGTTTAATTGTTATTGTGTATTGTGTTCTTTTTGATTGTACCACTGCTGGCAAGTTTATTTCACTGCACTTTATTGTGTATGTGATGGCTTTCACCATCAAGAAAGCCTTGATTTCAGCAATGCCACCAACCTTTTCAGCATCTTAACCTGCTAAAGCCACTTCATTTCTGCATGATGAATGACATAATATTGCTCAGCATCAGTTCTTTGTTTGAAACTAATGGTGTTGTAGATAATGTAATTTCATGAAGTTGACAATGGAGGTAACCACATTCATTATATGTGCAAAATATATTGGCCTCACTAATTTTGTTGAAGGATAATGGCGACACTGAATAAGAAGCTTCTCTTTGTCAAGTTGATACTGTTCCAGATGCGCAGAAACTTAGTTAGGGTCTGTTGTAAGAAAGAAAATGAGAGAGGTGACCAAACAGAAATCTATAAAATGATGAAATATATATATATTCACCTGGTAAAATATCAGCCCCGTTATTCTATTCCAAACCCAAAAACTCAATTTTAGTAGAATGGATTGCTAGAAAACTTCAAACAAAGAAAGCAGACACTGAGAGCAAAAGGTAGAAAAAGCCACAATGGTATTCCACAAAGATCAATGCTGGTATCAGGACTGCAACCATTGCTGTTTACATTTTGCTGTCTACATATTTCCGGATAGTCAGTTCTAAAAAGACACAAAGACGTTAATAAAGTTGAAGAATGACTAAATAAATGGAGGATAAAGCTCGGTACAGATAATCATTTGATGTTACATTTTGGGCCAAAGAATAGGGTGGTCACATACAACTTGGAAGTGGCAAGTATAGTGCAGTCCAGAGGATCCTGATGTACAAAACACCAATTCCTGAAAGATGCTTCAAGGGCAAGACAATGAAAAAGAAATCAAACATTTTGATATATTTCTAGAACAGAATAGAAAATTAGGACAGATCTTGTTTTTGCTACATTTAGGGCATTGAGCATATTTCTGGTTGCAACTTTGTTTTTAAAATAATCTAATAGTAGCGAAGAGAGTTCAAGGGGGATTTACGAAGATAACACAAGAAATGCAAGGGTAAGCATGTCAAGAAGGAAAGACACGTCAAGGTCTGTTGTAAGAAAGAAAATGAGAGAGGTGACCAAACAGAAATCTATAAAATGATGAAATATATTGATCTAATTATACTTGTCTCTGGGAAAGAACAGAATAACAAAGATCATCACTTAGAAATCCAACAGGGAATTCAGAAAAAAAATGTTCTTGATCTGAAGATCCTCAGAGATCTTGATTGGTGAGTATCAATATGCTTCCTCTTGGAGAATCTAGAACAAGGGGTCACTGGTTTGAAAAAACGGCTAAGGCTTTTAAGGGAGAGTTGAAGAAAAATGTTACTCTGTCAAAGGGTCATGTGCATTTGGAATTATTGTTTGTGGAGGCTGAGTCTATGAATATTTTTTAAGATGGAGGGAAATAAATTGTTGAGAAAGTACTGGGGTTAGATGGATGCTCCTTAAACCTGCTCCCAATTTCCACATTTATACCTGGAAATCGTTACCGCAATGAGGGAATGAAACAAATTGGATAATTTATTTTACGAGGAGAGTGAACAAGCAAGTGTGGAAGACAAACACCTCGGGTTCTGCTGATTTCGATAGGAGGCTTGAGTGGAAAAAAAACACCATCATAGACTAATATGGCTGATTTAACTGTTTCTGCGTTATGTATCCAATGACGTCCCAGACAACAGAAATAACAGTTGATGAATTATTCCTGAATCTACAAATAAGACTCTACACTGGACATTTTCTGTAATGCATTTAAGTTTAGCACCCAATAAGGCATGGAAAATGGAGTCTGAAGAAGTCCCGACCCTAAACGTCATCTATCCACGTTCTCCAGGGATGCTGCCTGGCCTGCCGACTTACTCTAGCATTTTGTGTCTTTCAATGGAAATCTTTGCCATTGTGGTGAGACATTAATAAAGCAATTCATTAAGAATGTAACAAATTTAAACCAATACTATTCGGTCCTTTGTGCTGCATTGCCATTCAGTAAGATAATAGTTGATCCTTTACCTCACTGCCACTTGCTTATAATGTAATTATCAGTATCCAGACAACCCCTTTAGTCCCAATAATTTCCCCATTACTAGTTTTTGACCAATGCTAATTTCTTTGAGCATTCTTTGCAGTATTCCATTATCTCTAGGAGTTTCTGTGTAGGCACAATATATTTATTTCTCGGTCTTTTCCTTATTTGACAATATTATTATTCTTGTCTCAGTCTCTTAAGGAGCCACATTAGCATGTTAACTTTTTTGTGTTTCACGTATCAAGCATTCTTACAGTTTGTTTTGCTTTTTGCTAGTCTCAAAACCTGGTTGCATTCTCAAAATCTAAGCAAAGCATCTGGCTGTTTTTGTTTGCCGACATCGTCAACCTCTCACTACTGTGGACTGAGTTTTCTACCTGCTTTAAAAGGGCATCAATAATACCGGTGTCCAAGAAGAGTAAGATGATGTGCTTCAATGACTATTGACTGGAGGTCTAATATCCGTGGTGATGAAGTGCTTTGAGAGGCCTGTCACGGAGCATATCAACTCATACCTCAGCAATAACCTGTACCCATTACTATTTGCCTGCTGTCACAGTAGATTTAAGAATAAGGGGTTTAGAACGGAGACGAGGAAACACTTCTTCACACAGGGAATTGTGAGTCTGTGGAATTCTCTGCCTCAGAGGGTGGTGGAGGCCAGTTCTCTGGATACTTTCAAGAGAGCTAGATAGGGCTCATAAAGATAGCAGAGTCAGGGGATATGGGAAGAAGGCAGGAACAGGGTACTGATTAGGGATGATCAGCCATGATCACATTGAATGGCGGTGCTAGCTTGAAGGGTCGAATGGCCTACTCCTACACCTATTGTTTATTATCAACGGGATGCGATCATGCTGACTCTCCACTCGACCACTTGGACAATAAAAACACATACATCTGGCTGTTGTTCATTTATACAGCTCAATGTCCAAACTTGCTACCTGCTCAGGGAACTGAGTCTCTGGATCCTTAACTTCAGCATCAACTCAACACAATTGGTACAATGGCAACACTTACTTCTCAATAACCATCAGCACAGGAGCACCTCAAGTCTGTGTGCTCAGCCCCCTGCTATAGTCACTATATACCCATGACTGTGTAGACTTCAGTTCCAACTCTATCTTTAAATACACTGATGACACCACTGTTGTTGGAGACAGAAATCTTCAAAGTAGACATCTGAAGGGTCTCGACCCGAAACGTCACCCATTCCTTCGCTCCATAGATGCTGCTGAGTTTCTCCAGCTTTTTGTCTACCACTGTTGTTGGAGGACAATAGGTGCAGGTGTAGGCCATTCAGCCCTTCGAGCCATTCACTGTGATCATGGCTGATCATAATAGGTAATGATGAGTCAGAGCATAGGAGGAAGATCAATCGTCTAATTGAATAGTGCCAGAACAACAATTTCTCTCAACATCAGTAAGACCAAGGAGCTGACAGTTGACTTTAAAAGAGGAATGCCGAGAATCCATAAACTTGTCTTTGTCAACAGGTGGATGGTGTAGAGAGAGTCAACATCTTCAACTTGCTGGCCTCAAGGGCCTGTCCCTCTTACCGACTTTTTCGGCGACTGCTGGCACCCGTCATAGGTTGTTACAGGTCGCGACAATTTTCAACATGTTGAAAATCCAGCGGCAACCAGAACAAGGTACGACTCTTTGGGCGACTACTCACGACCATACAGGCTTCACCCCGTGACATGTCGCCAGGGGGTCGCCTGTATGGTCGTGAGTAGTCTCCTAGAATCGTAACGTATTTCTGATCGCCGCTGAATTTTTAACATGTTGAAAATTTTCGGCGACCTATGACAGGCCCTTTACATATCTCTGAGGATCTGTCCTGGTCCCAGCACTTTGATGCAAACAAGCACACCCAGGTCACCATTCAGATAATAATCTGCCTTCCTGTTCTTATCCACTTTGGTGGCAAGAATAGGAAGGCGAATGGTGTCAGATTAGGAAAAGCGGAGGTGCAACGAGACCTGGGTGTGCTTGTACATCGGTCACTGAAAGTAAGCAAGCAGGTACAGCGTGCAGTGAGCAGTGAAGAAAGCTAATGGCATGTTGGTCTTCATTGGGAGAGGATTTGAGTTTAGGAGCAAGGAGGTCCTACTGCAGTTGTACAGGGCCCTGGTGATACTGCACCTGGAGTATTGTGTGCAATTTTGGTCTCCTAATTTGAAGAAGGACATTATTGCTATTGAGGGAGTTCAGCGTAGGTTCACCAGGTTAATTCCCTGGGATGGCGGGACTGACAGATGATGAAAGAATGGGTCGACTGGGCTTGTATTCACTGGAATTTAGAAGGATGAGAGGGGATCTTATAGAAACATATAAAATTCTTAAAGGATTGGACAGGCTAGATGTAGGAAAAATGTTCCCGATGTTGGGGAAGTGCAGAACCAGGGGTCACAGTTTAAGAATAAGGGGTAGGACTGAGATGAGGAAAAACTTCTTCAGCCAGAGCTGTGAATCTATGGAATTCTCTGCCACAGCAGGCAGTGGAGGCCAATTCATTGGATGTTTTCACGAGAGTTAGATTTAGTTCTTAGGGCTAAAGGAATCAAGGGATATGGGGGAAAAAGCAGGAACGGGGTACTGATTTTAAATTATCAGCCATGATCATATTGAATGGCGGCGTTGGCTCGAAGGGCCGAATGGCCTACTCCTGCAACTATTTTACTATGTTTCTATGATGCAATCGTAAAGAAAGCCCATCAAAGCCCCTACTTCCTTGGAAGATTGAGGAGATTTGGTATGTTGTCGAATACTCTTGTGAACTTCTGCAGGTCTATAGTAGAGAGTACATTGACGGGTTGCATCATGTCCTGGTTTGGCAACTTGAACACCCAGGAATGAAGGAGATTGTAAACATTGGTATATACTGCCTGGTCCATCATAGGTACTGACCTCCCCACCAACGAAGATATCTATAGGAAGTGCTGCCTCAAAAAGGCAGCCAGCATTACCCAGGACCTCATTTCATTCCTGCCATCGGGAAGAAGGTATAGGTGTCTGAAAACTGTGGCATCCAGGTTTAGGAACAGTTTCTTCCCAACATCTATCAGGTTCTTCAACACTATAAACACCAACTAAATTTCGACCTATGAACGTCCTTCGTTGAACTAGGGATTTCGGGCTTTTAGAATTCAACTCTTGATATTTACTCTCTAATATCTTCTTTATCAATGTCTTGTCCCTCCTTTACTGAATTCTGACATTTCCCCAACCCTCAAGCTAGCTTCTTTTCTGGCATCATTACATTATTTTTGCTTTAAAATAATACTAAACATTCAATGCTGCGGGACTACATTTCCTGACTTTTTTGCCATAAAAAACAGATATCTAATACCTGTGAAGCACATAGTGATTC
Source organism: Amblyraja radiata (assembly GCF_010909765.2). NCBI lineage: Eukaryota > Metazoa > Chordata > Chondrichthyes > Rajiformes > Rajidae > Amblyraja > Amblyraja radiata. The sequence continues at coordinate 4,261,414 of NC_045972.1, read as the reverse complement.
TTTAAAAGTTGGCCATAGTTTGTTTACTTATTGATAAAGCCAGAATCCCTCTCTTTCATTCCAGAATATTTGAGTCAGTCATAGAAACAGGCCCTGCGGCCCAACTTGTCCACGCTGACCATCATGCTGCTTCCATACTAGTCACACCTGCCTTCGTTTGGCCCAAATCCTCCTAAACATAACCTATCCATGTGCCTGTCCAACTGTTTTATTAATTAGATCAACAATTTTGCCCTAGAAACATAGAAAATAGGTTCAGGAGGCCATTCGGCCCTTCGAGCCAGCACCGCCATTCATTGTGATCATGGCTGATCGTCCCCTATCAATAACCTGTGGCTGCCTTCTCCCCATATCCCTTGACTCCACTAGCCCCTAGAGCTCTATCTAACTCTCTCTTAAATCCATCCAGTGATTTGGCCTCCACTGCCCTCTGTGGCAGGGAATTCCATAAATTCACAACTCTCTGGGTGAAAACGTTTTTTCTCACCTCAGTCTTAAATGACCTCCCCTTTATTCTGAGACTGTGGCCCCTGGTTCTGGACTCACCCAACATTGGGAACATTTTTCCTGCATCTAGCTTGTCCAGTCCTTTTATAATTTTATATGTTTCTATAAGATACCCCCTCATCCTTCTAAACTCCAGTCTAGTCTTTTCAATCTTTCCTCATATGACAGTCCCGCCATCCCAGGGATCAATCTCGTGAACCCTGTATCACCAATATCATTTAGGAGTCTATTCATAACTCTCAGCAATTTTGCACCATTTGGTGTTCCTTACCCAAATCGATTCTACTTCTTGATTTTCTAAACTCTTCTTTTCTCTTCCATTCTTTAACATCAGGGAAGTTAAGAGCCAACAAACCAACCAATGCTAAATGCTAATTTAAGCAATGATCTAATAACACCTATTTAAAACATTCTAATTTAAGTGCAATACTAAGTGACTACTAGTTCCACATTGCCGATACTGAAAATTATACATTCGAAATATTCAAGAAAAATTAAATAATTTTATCTTTGGTACCAACGATAAACAATATCAGTAAGTTCTAAAAATATGCCTACTTTGAAGAAGTTCTTAAAATGAAGGCTCCCGAAACAAAACGTCACCTATCCATGTTCTCCAGAGATGCTGCTTGATACACTGAGTTACTCCAGCAGCACTTTGTGTCTTTTTAAAAAAAACAAAATCAGTATGTTCTTCTCCGCATGGTAAATGAGACATAAAGCAAAAAATGACTGTAACAGAAACTAGCAATGCTTCAGCAATTATTTTTTAGGTCACGTTCCTGCTCGATGCTATCCATGTTAAAAAAAGTCAGGAGCATTGGCCTGAGTTTTGATTAATTTAATTGATATTTTTACACAAATGTTTCTATAGCACAACTGTCATTTAGTCAGATTGCAGAATATTGCAAAAACAGCATTTGCCGTTTTCCTAACAAAATAGGCCGAAAGTAATACCTAGCTGAGACACTCAAAATAAGCAGTAAAATGTTTTCACTGAAGGTAGAAAGGACTACTTACACTTGGCTATTTTTTCATAATAATTGAAATTAATTTCCTTAATTATCTGCCATATTTTCTGAACAAAAGAAGTTACAAAAACAAATCTATTTGGTTCTGCCTTAAGTGTCTGCAACTGCAAATGATACCAACAAAATCAATTCCCTGAATTCTGGATATAATGTATACAATTCATAAATATCTCTTCAAAAGTTCAGTGTCATTCAGTATTTCAGACTGAAAAGTTCCGTAGCAGTGATGACAAAACTATAGTTGTACCAACCCCTTGAAAATACAATGAGTATTAAAAGCTAACATGGTATTGTCCAGTTACAAGAAATGTTCTTGTTTTGTACATGGTTAATAGCTGATCCCAATATCCAAAACAGTTAGATGTATTTTCATACAGAAAACAAATTCGTCAAATGATTGGAAGTCTGTTTATGCTTCTCAACAGGGCACAAAATACTTTATTCTTTTGTAATGTGATGGGCTTCAGGCTTGGCTGCTTTGTTGTGTAAACCTGCTGATTCAAGGCTGCTGTTTGTTTTTTATACAGACTGTCTTTGTTCTCTCCTTTAGAGTTCCGATTGGTTATTTTTAACTACTGACAGAGTTAACTGGCATCTGGATTTGAACAGCTTCTCCAATCTCTCCTTGTTGACTTTGCATTGCTTCATGTTCAATTTGTATTTCAGGCTGAATTGTGGCGGCAAGAGCTTCTGTTTCCTGAAAAAGGGTAGAAAATACAAATTATGCCAAACTCCCCATAAAACTGTTCCCAAAGTCATTCAAAATCAGAAGTCCTTTCATTACTTTTATTTTATGTGATTTACATGTATTATATGCACATGTTACTGTTATTACTTTGGGTTTTATAATAAATAATCATGAAACTAAGGGATCCACTTTATGATGGTAAATTTATAAAGCTAATTACAAAATAATGAGAAATGTTAACAGAACATGTTTGATCTTCAATGTACCAATACAATATCTGAAGAATCCTGCTATAAAATGTATAAAATACGGCTTACACAAGTTCCTGCACAGAAGTATTATTTATGTACTTAGTTTTATAATACATCACATTCAGTTCCCGAGGGATTGAGATTGAATATTGCCGATTCAAGACAGAGAATCAAAATTATGGAGACATATTCAAATTAGTATATCAATAATGAGAAGTGAAGCCTGTTAATGATTATTTATGCAGTCCTATTTAGAAACATAAAAACTTTTAGATTCAAATATGCCAAATTAACATGGAGCTCGATTCTATCTACGAGGACCTTCGAAAAATATTTTGTCATTGGAGGAGTGCAGTTTCAGAAGGTTACCAGGAGTTCAAGGGTTAAATTATGAAGAAGAGTCACAGAGTCATACAGCACAGAAGCGGGCCCTTTGGCCCAACTTGCCTGTGCTGATCAATATATCCCATCAACATGAGTCCCACCTATCTGCATTTGCCCATATCGCTTTAAACCTTTCCTATCTATGTATCTGCCCAAATGTTTTTAAAATGGTGTTATAGTACCTACCTCCTCTGTCAATTTAGTTTAGTTTAGAGATACATTGCGGAAACAGGCACATTGGCCCACCGAGCCTGCATCGACCAGCGATCCCCGCACATTAACACTATCCTATACACACTAGGAACAATTTACATTTATACAAAGCCAATTGGCCTACAAACCTGTATGTCTTTGGAGTGTGGGAGGAAACCGAAGATCTTGGAGAAAACCCATGCAGTCACGGGGAGAATGTACAAACTCGTCTCCGGCGCTGAAGGCAGCAACTCTACCACTGCACCACTGTTCATTCCATATACCCTATGTGAAAATGTTGCCCCTCCGGTTCCTATTAATTTTTTCCCTCTCACCTAAAACCTACGTCCTCTGGTTCTTGATTCCTCTACTCTTTGTTAAAGACGTGCCTTTATGCTATTTATTCCCCTTATGATTTTATACATCTCTATAAGATCATCCTTCATCATTCTGCGCTCCAATTAATATAGTCCTAGCTGGCCTACCTTCTCCCTATGGCTCAGGCCCTCAAGTCCTGGCAACATCCTCGTAAATCTTCCTGTACTCTTTCCAGCTTACCAACTTCATTGCTATAGCAGGGTGATCAAAACTGAACACAATACTCCAAATGCGGCCTCATCAACATCTCGTATAGCTGTAAGATAACATCTATTCTCAATACCCTGACTGATGAAGGTCAATGTACCAAAAGCCTGCTTTTCCTCCCTATCTACTTGTGATGCCACTTACAGGGAACTGTGTACCTGGACCCCTCTATAACCCATCTCAGGGCCGTACCATTCACTGTGTAATTTTGACTTTCAAAATTGCAACACCTCATATTCATCTGCATTAAAATCCATGAACCTTTCCTCAGCCCACTTGCCCAACTGATCATAATCCTGTGGTCTTCTTCTTCTTCCGTATGGCATGCACAGCCTAAAGTTGTAGACAACAAAACACTACATCCATTTGTTTGTGCACGTTGGGTTGATTGCATTAGTTGAAACAGGGTGGACCACGTGAAGGTTGCAATCTCCCACCCCAATCCTGTGGTAATTCTTCATTATTTATAATACCACCCATTTTCTGTGTGCAAACGTAGTAATCATGGCTTCCGCAATCTCATCCAAATCGTTGACGTAAACCACAAAGTGCAATGCGCCCACCACCGATCTCTGAGGCACACCACTAGTTACAGGCCTCCAGTCTGAAAAACAACTTTCCACCATCACCCTCTGCTTCCTTCCATGAAAATAAGCGAGTTCAGTATTCCGACTGCACATGCCCAGGCCAAAGGTCACTATGCATAAACAGCCTTCGAAAGCAGTGGAGCAGTGGACCTTCATTTCTTCTGTTTTTTCCAGCTTTGATTCTACTAGGTACTTCTTCTAGGTATGAAAATATTGCTTTCAAATTATGAAACAGTTGTATTTATTGTTCTTTTGTTAAAAGTTAAGATTATTTTGATGTTTTTATCGCTTTATTATGCTTTGGTGAGTGAGCGAGATCGTGCTTGTCCGTGGTCGGTGTCGGGTCCGGGTCTGTTGAGTTGCTGTTGGGCCGTCCCTGTCCGGGGGCGGCGGGAGGTGTTGCGCCGGGTCAGGCTTGCAGCCGGCGCGGGGAGGAGGCCGAGTTGCTACAGTGCTTTGTGTGTACCCCTGCTGATGACTGGTGCTCGGCTTTTGCCTGCGCCGGGGGAGTTGGCTGGCGGTCCCAGGCCCGTCGGGGAGTGGGGTTGGGCAGGAGTCGGTCCGGGGCTGTCGGTTGGCCCAGCGGGAGTTGAGCTGGGGTGATGCCCGTACGCACTAGCACTATCCTACACACACTCAGGACAAATTCAATTAACCTGCAAACATGGAGTGTGGGAGGAAACCAGAGCACCCAGAGAGAACCCACGTAGGTACAAACTCTGTACAGACAGCACCCGTAGTCTGGCGCTGTGAGGCAGCAACTCTACCGCTGCACCACCGTGCCACTGCTCCTGTGTTGCAAAGGCAAGTTGTACGGGGTGGTAGCATGGGGTGGGGAGTGGAACGAAGGGGAGGGGGGGAGCTAGTTGGCAGCAGGGCCAGCCTAGGTCTGCACTTTAGGTCTGCACTTTATTGAAGTGTGGGAGAAAATCAGAGCAGCCGGAGAAAACACATGCGGTCAGTGAGAATGTAGAACCTCTGCATGGACATCACCCATAGTCAGGATCAAACCCGGGTCTCTGGTGCAGTACGGCAGCAACTCTGCCGCTGCGCCACCCCCACATTGTAGCTCCTCACAGGACGTGCTTTCTTCAGACGGCGCGACTAACAGGACGCGCTCGGTCACCAAGGGCTACCTCCCCTCTCACCAGCTGCCGCTTCATCCTGACGCTAGCGCTTTGTCCACATGGCCATCCCCTACCCTCGTTGCTGTCTCCTCTTCCTCCCGTCGCTTTGTCCACTCCCCCTTCCCCCGGCACTTTCACCACTTGGCCTCCACCTCCCTCCACCACCACCTCCTGCACCTTCTCCCCCAGAGTCGCCGACATATTCCACCTTGCAAGATGTGGGCGACTTCAGCGGACAAGGAGGAAGAGGTGGTGGGGGAGTGGACAAAGTGAAGGGTGACGGGGAGGATGCCCCACGGTTACCGAGCGCGTCCTGTCGATGGTGGTGGCCTAAAGAAAGCACATCTTGACGGGGGCTACAATGTGAGCCACAACAACAGCCACACCAAAGAGGGCTCGCTGGTTCAGACCAACGGTATCAGCGCCTAATTTTAAGGTGAGACAATACAATGCGCTGGAGTTGTTCAGCAGGTTGAATCAGTTTCCCCAGAAATGCTGCATGACACGCTGAGTTACTCCAGCATTTTGTGTCCTTTTGTGTATTAACCATCATCTACAGTTCTTTCGAAGATAGACACAAAATGCTGGAGTAACTCAGCGGGACAAACAGCATCTCTGGAGAAAAGGAACGGGTGACGTTTCGGGTCGAGACCCATCTTCAGACTGATCTACAGTTCATTGTTTAATTTTGTGTCCTTTTGTGTATCAACCATCATCTACTGTTCTTTGTTTCAACTACATACAACAATACCGTACTCGATTATAGTGGACAATCGGCAATAGTGGACATGGTGCATTATGACAAGGATTTACTGTTATAATTTTATCAAAATTCCAACCAGAAGATGAAATAGAATGATGTATCTTTACCTATGTATCAGTTCCAATCAGCCTTTCATCATGGGCTGTAATTGAAACTAAAGTTAAATCATTGTCTCTGCATTATGGCAAATAATGATGAATGGAAAGGTAATACACTGACTTAATTTGTATTCTTACTCACTTGAGCTGGTGTGGTGTGGTCTGTTACTGGAGCAAGCTGTACATATTGCACCTGAATGTCACTTCCCTGCAGTGGCGATCCATCAACTCCACTGGTTGGATGGTCAGCAGAAGCCACTGCAATTAACTGTGCACCTTGCAACACCTACAAAATACAAACATTGCTCATAAACATAGTCCGTTAGCATATGTAGCTTAATACATTTTTAGGCTCATCTCAGATTCTTGTTAAAATAGTCGATCAACAGAATGAAAGAAAAAAATTATTTGAATGTTACCAATAAAAGTGAAAGTCAACTTCCATCAAATGGAAAAATATTCCAGTGTTTGGAAAACCAGATGAAGATAGTTCTGATTGCTGAAGTTGAATAATTCACTCCTCATCCTCACAGGAGCTCCTCAATACACTGTTTCACAGCCAACCAACCTCTGCTGCTTCATCAAATCAAGTCGAGTAGGGAATGATGATGCAATGCTCATTTCTATTTGCAACTCCTCAGTAAATGAAGCTGCTGATGCCCACAGTAACATCACCTAGATAACATTCAGGAACCAGGTTGTGAACCAGGTTGTGGTTCCCCAACAAAAGGGAGTCAAATCATCGGTCCTTGGCAATTAATGGCATTGGCATTGCAGAGTTCGCACAATCAATATTCCAGGCGTCACCCTTAAGCAGAAACTCAGTATAACACAATGAGCATGTTAATGACGTTAAATGACATGGTAAATACCTCCAGATTCAGGGGCAGTTTCTTCCTAGCTGGTATTAGACAAATTAGCTGCCGTATCACCAGCTAGAGTGCGGTCCTGACTTCCTATTTACCTCATTAGAGACCTTTGAACTATATTTAATGGACATCGGATTTTATCTTGCGCTAAACGTTATACCCTCTATGGAGGACATGATTCTAATCATATATAGTCTTTTCACTGAATGGATAGTACACAACAAAAAGCTTTTCCCTGTACCTTGATACATGTGAGAATAATAAACTAAATTAAACTAAACATTTAACATCATCACTATGTTTACAAGAGCTGGATGGGTGCAGCGTGAACAAGAGTTAAAAAAAACACATCACCATTCAGGATAAAGCAACCTGCTTGCTTGACATCATATCAACCATCTTAAACATCCATTTCCACCACAGAGGAGCATGGGCCATCTACAAAATGCACGTTCACACAGGCAACACAAAATGGTACATCCCACCCTGATGCCAAGAAGAACAATGTCAGCTCCTACACCATCCTGACTTGGAAAGATATCTCCAGCCCCTCATTATCGCTAGCTATATATCTAGGACCTTCCCATCCATTAGCATATCGAAGAACCTTCAGCAGAAAGGTACAATAGTTTAAGAAGACTGCTCATCACCACCTTTGCAAAGTCAAACAGGGATGGCCAAATCCCTAAAATGAATTAAAAATAATTAAATCTATAATTTAAGATGGTGATTTTGATTGCATAAAATGATAGTTCACTATTTGTTATGGGGCTTTTTCACGGGGCGAGTTGACGCAAGATGTCACCAGAGTGAAGTGGTCGTGGTCCAGCACGAGTCTCGCACGATATAACGGGGGGTAGATAAAGAGTTCCCACGGTACTCGGCATTTCTGTTATTTGTGCGAGTGACTTGTCCGTCTCCCGAGCTTTCGCGTTAAATCTTGAATGAACATCGTGAACTACACGTGACACAAATGATGTAACTTTTTTTTTCACACACTATAAATATCCTCCCTTGGTTGAATTGGCTCATTTGGAGACATGTTTTACTGTGTATGTGGGAGACACAGATGGACTGAGCACAGTACCTCGGTCTTACTGTGTGTGGGAGAGGGGGAGAAAGAGACGTACACTCACAGAGGCAGAGTCTCTCAGCCTGTGTAAGAGGGAGGGAGAGAGAGAGAGAGGCACACACAAGGTGGATGTGAAATCTCACCTGCCTGTTTCAGTGACAGACACCCGCCGCCAGTAAATGAAGACACCCCCATCTGTCTCCCCCTCCTCTCCCTCGACTCCCCCACCTTTCCCTCCCAACTCCAGTCCCGTCCCGACCCCCTGGGAAACTGAATAGAGCAACAATCAACTGCTGCCTGTGCGCTGATATGACAATAAAGGCTACTTTACTTTACTTTACTTTACTTTACTTTACTGAGTTAAAGAGTTCCCACGGTAGACTGTAAAACTGTGACCCAGGTTCTGGACTCCCCCAACATCGGGAACATTCTTCCTGCACTTAGCCTGTCCAATCCCGTAGATACTGATTAGGCCGGTATCTATTTATTTACTTTATTAATGATTTCAATTAAATATTGGGAACATCAGGCCGCAAACGTTATTTCTTGAGTGTTAGTGCTGGACTTTGACTCGACCTGCCTAGTTAGCCGGCGCCTGAGACTGAGCCAAGCAATGTCCAGACTTGACTTCAACACAAAGTGATGGAGGAACTCAAAGGGTCAGGCTCGTCCAACGCTCTGTGTTTTGCTCGTGATTCCTGCATCTGCAGTTCCTCGTGTCTACAGACCAGAGTTGCCACTTGACTCCGAGATGACCATCACAGAGCATACGGAAGATAGACACGAAATGCTGGAGTAACACAGCGGGACGGGCAGCACCTCTGGAGAGAAGGAATGTGTGACGTTTCGGTTCGAGACCCTTCTTCAGAGTCTCGTCCCGAAACGTCACCCATTCCTTTTATCCAGATGCTGCCCGTCCAGTATTTTATGTCTGTCTCCAGTATTACTGTGTCTATCATCGGCGCAAACCAACATCTACACTTCTTTCCGACACATTAGAGGATACCGTCTCGCCATCACTCGGATTACCCGCTTCATTTCCATAACGTTGCCACCTCTCTTTACTTTGCTTACTGAAGCCTGATCCTTGTCACACTCAGTGCTCTATCGCCCAGCCTCTCATCTTTCAATCGGGTTCGGCCAGGAAGGAACTGCAGATGCTGGATTAAAACGAAGATAGACACAACATGTAGCTCAGCGGGACAGGCAGCATATCAGAAGGGTCTCGATATCTCTGGAGAAAAAGAATAGGTGGCGATTCGAATCGGAACCCTTCTTCAGACATCCTAATCGGAATTGAGTCTGAAGATGTGTCTCGTCCCGAAACATCAGCTATTTTTCTCCAGAGATGCTGCTTGACTCGCTGAGTTACTCCAGCGTTTTGTGTCTGTCTTCGGTTTAAACCAGCATGTGCAGTTCACTCCTTACACGGGTCTCTGGAGAACATTGATTGGTAGCGTTCCGGACCCTGCTTCGGAAAGGCATCGATCGCTAGTCGGCGAGGACTCCGAGCTGTATCTCTCAAAGAAGTACATGTGAAAAATTTCTCACGGACCATAAAAATGCGTAGCCTTTCAGTAAAGTCCCTTTTAAAGTCCCTTTTAAAGATTATAGTTATTTTCTTGAATCTCATTAACATAACTCATGAATAAGTTGATGTCCATATGCGGATGCAAATCTTTATTTTTATTTATTTTTTAAATTCAATCCCACAGAAGACAATTTTTACTCACCTTCTGTCCCCTCTGTCCAGCTTCCGGGTTCACCGTTCGCAGGAGTTCCCACGGTACCCGCAAGAGTTATTACGGATATCGCACTGGCCACTACGTCCATATAATGTTGCAATGCTCAACCACAAGTGTACAAGTCACTCTTGGAGAAATTCAAACTTTCTTGAATTTTCTCCCGAGTGACCAAGGTACACGATTACCTGCCGTTAGCGCTACGGTGGTCCACGAATGCCGTACTGTTATCGCACAAGGTTCCCACGATGTTAAACTCTGGTTAACTCTTGCGTCAAGTCGCCCCGTGAAAAGGCCGCTTTAGGTTGGTGAAAATACATCTTGGAAAGGCTGAGACCCAGTTACAAAATCAAGCAATGATTTTGATTAATTGAAGACTGCTCACTCAAAGCATAGAGTCGTACTTTTACTAAAATTAACACAAATAAATTGCCACAAATTTGTAACAAAATAATGTTCTATAATTTTCCTATAATGCATAGTTTACTTGTTAAAGTTACAGTAAATTTAAATAAGAATTAAACTGAAAATAATGTTACCTCCATAATCTTTATATCTGTCCTGAACTTCCCCTTCTTCCTCTCTACAAGTTAATACACAGTTGTCATCCAATGTTTTCAGTTCTGATGAAGGATTATAAACCTGAAACATGAACTCCACTTCTACTATCACAGATGCTTTATGATCAGCTGGATGGTTCCAGAATTTTCTGGTTTTCTTTTAGATATGCAGTTTCTTTTTGCGTTAAGAAATAGTAGACCCTTACACAGAGCTGCCAAGTTTTGTCAGAGCATTTCAGTATTCTAGTACCTGAAAATCAGTATTTTGCTGACGAAATGTCTATGTTTATGTTTCTATGAAATCAGTATTTTTACGCAGTGTCATTTTGCTGAAGAAAAAGCTTGTTTTTTAATAAGCCGTCATACCCATGTAAGAGTACAAGAATGCATATCTTTGCTACCAATTGACATGTCTTCTATGCACCTTACTTCACAGTGCATTAATTGCCATCTCTTTGTATACTGCTGTTTGAACGGCTGTTTCCTGCTTTTAGCACCAGATGATGATGTAGAATCCATTCTGGAAGCCTCCCTCTCCCTCCCTCGCTCTCCCTCCCTCTCTACTTCCTTTTTTCTCCCTCTCTCCCTCCATCTCACTCCCTCTCTCCTTCTCCCTCCCCGAACAGTCTGTGACCCATAGCGCTGTGGCCATAGCGCTATGTGTAAAGCCCATAGCGCTATGTGTAAAGGCAATAGCGCTCCAGCAGGTGGAGCTATAATTAGAACCCATAGCGCTGTTTGTTTAAATTCTCATGCACTAAACTGACAGCGCTGTTTAAACCTGTAGTGGGACAGGCAGATCAAAGCTTACAAAAATAATCCTCCAATCTTGAAATGTAAAATACTAATAGATTTAATCTGGTATAATTTTTAGAGGTACAGTATGACTTTTTATATCCTTGCATTCTTTAAGCAGCAAGATGAAACAGGAAGTCGGGCCGATTTTTAAAAAAAATCCGTATTTTACAAAGCAAATCCGTACATCCGTATTCTTATCGCATTTCCGTACAAAATACGGAAAATCTGTACTACTTGGCAGCTCTGCTTACAGGTCAGTACTGGAGAGATACATGAAAGTAGAAAGGTGCAGGGCGGCACGGTGGCGTAGGGGTAGAGTTGCTGCCTTACAGCACCAAGGACCCGGGTTCGAACATGACTACGGGTTCTTGTCTGTACGGTGTTTGTACGTTCTTCCCGTGACCGCGTGGGTTTTCTCTGAGAGCTTTGGTTTCCTCCCACACTCCAAAGACATACAGGTTTGTAGGTTAATTGGCTTGGTATAAATGTAAATTGTCCGTAATGTGTAGGATAGCGTTAGTGTACGAGGATCGCTGGTCAATGTGGACTCAGTGGGCCGAAGGACCTGTTTTCACGCTGTATCTCTGAACTGAACTAATCTAAACTAAATTGAATTGTCATTTTGCGGAAGCCAACAGTGGTCACCACTAAGATCCTCATGATGTAGAGGCTTTCTATATTGTAGTGTTCAGTATTTATAAACTCTGATGCCACCTCATTGTGCTAGCTTTCCACATAAGCTTGGAACAGTTCCACATCATATCACAGTGATCTTTCTAAGTGTGCCATGGCTGCTGGGAGGCTGTTCCTTACCTGGGGTAAGAAAGCAGATGCAGATGCTGAATGTTCATGATGAGCTTCTGCTTTTAAAGGAAGTTTCTGATCCCCAATTTCAAAAAGAAGCTAAAGAAAATATGACTGAGACCCAAGTATTAGTTGAGAAAGCCTGCTCTAAACAGCTTCCAGTAAAACAACATCCTTCCTTAAATATGGAGGCCAATACCGTGCACAATACTCCAGAAAATAGACACAAAATGCTGGAGTAACTCAGCGGGACAGGCAGTATCTCTGGAGAGAAGGAATGGGTGATGTTTTGGGTCGAGACCCTTTTCCAGACTGAGAGTGAGGGGAGAGGGAAACTAGAGATATGGAAGGATATGATGTGAAAATGACAGATCAAAGCAGACAGTGATCAAGGAAATATAGAATGGCTGGGGAAGGTGACAATGAGGCACAGAAACAGTAAAATTAATCTGGACAATGAAACCAGTCAGAGAACAAGGGTGGGGGAGAGACAGAGAGAGAGGGGAAGCAAGGGTTATTTGAAGTTAGAGAAATCAGTATTCATACCGCTAGGGTGTAAACTGTCCAAGCAAAATATGAGGTGCTGTTCCTCCAATTTGTGTTTGGCCTCACTCTGACAATGGAGGAGGCCCAGGACACAAAGGTCAGTGTAGGAATGGAAGGGGGAATTAAAGTGTTTATACTCCAGAAGTTATCCCATCACTTTATCAATATATCTGAAGTATAACCTCCTTAAGGGCCTGTCCCACTTGGGCTACCTAATCCACGAGTTCTGGCGAGTTTGCCCTCGACTCATACTCACAGCATGGTCGACACAAGGTCTTAGGGGGTCTTCTTAACTCTCCTTCATGCTTGAGAGTGGACTCTGTGTACTCGAGGCCTCAGCTAGGTCGCGGCGTTTTTTTCAATATGTTAAAAAATGCCCGCGAGTAAAAAAAGGTCGCCATGGAAAAAATCGATACTTTTTTTACTCGTAGGTTTAGTCGTAGTAGGCCGGCATGTTAGTCGTAGGTAATCGAGGGTAGTCGTAGATAGTCTTCATCATAGTCGGAGGTCGAAGGAGGTCGTCATCACTCTCCACTATTTGGTGTCCAATTTTCCCGAAGTTAGTCGTAGCTAGTCGAAGCTAGTCTTCAACATAGTCGAAGGAGATCGAAGGATGTCTTCTACATAGTCGAAGGAGGTCTTCAGCATGACATTTTTTCAAACTCTTCTAAACTCGCCAATTAGGTTGCCCAAGTGGGGCAGCCGTATTACTTTTGCATTGAGCTCTTCTATTAATATACAGTTTCTTTCTGTTGGCTCTCCTCAATAATTTTTGTACTTTATCTACTAAAAGCCACGATGTTTCAAAAATCCTGCACTATCACTAAAATTATTAAGTCAATAATGTTTTAATTGTAACAAGCATGCTTGCTTTCTTCATCTGACAATGTTACCATTTCATTACCTTAATAATGGACAATCAGGTATATGTTACTGCAATAATATATGCTACAAAAATATTATCTTTATTTTAACCAAAGTACATATTTGGCCAGATTTTAAACCATGTGCACAAATATGGAAGCTTATGGAGCTTGTGTATATGTATTTATATGTAAGCTTGTGGATATATATGTATCCCAAGTTTTGCTAGCCTGAATAGTCAAATCTCAATTTCACAAGTATTCATTCCCAAATATGCCTAAACACAGTACTTGGCTAACAGGAAAGCACTGCGGCTGCTACAGACTGGTAATTGAGTAAGTGATAATGGTGGAGCCAAGATATTGAGTATTTATGTCCCTCATGCTGACAAAGATTTTAAAGCTTGCACCCCTTCTGATCCTGACAGATGTGAGGCTGCAATTCACTCCTCTTCGATATCACTATGCCCCAATCAATATATTGAAACAAGAACTCTGATGGGATACCAGGTCATGTTCTTAAAGCCTGTGCAGACCAACTGGCTGGAGTTTTTGCTTTCATTACTGAGGTATGAGGTTCCCACCTACTTTAAAAGGGCATCAATAATAATAAAAAGGGTGACCTCAATAACTTCCGACCGGTGGCATTAACGTTTGTGGTGATGAAATATTTTGAGAGATTGGTAATGGCGCATATTAACCTCTATTTCAACAATAATCTGGACGTCTACAATTTGCCTACTGCTAAAACAGGTCAATGGAGGATGCAATCTCACTGGCTCTCCACTGGAGCACTTGGACAATAAAAACACATACGTCAGGCTGTGTTCATAGACTACAGCTCAACATTCAATACTATCATCGCCTCCAAACAGGTTACCAAGTTCAGGGAACTAGGTCTCAGCACATCCCTCTGCAACTGTATCCTCGACATCCTCATCAACAGACCACAATCTGTACGAATTGGCAGTAACACTTCCACCTCAATAACCATCAGCACTGGAGCACCTCAAGGTTGTGTGTTCAGCTCCCTGCTCCTTCTCACTCTATATTCATGACAGTGTAGACGGATATAGTTCCAACTCCATCTTCAAATTTGCCAATGACACCACTGCTGTTGGATGAATTACAGATCACGATGAATATTGGTGATCGTTCAATTGACCAAATGGTGACAGAGCAACAACCTTGCTCTCAACGTTAGTAAAAGCAAGGAAATAAATCCTTCCTACACATCGAAACAATTGTTGACTTTGGAAGAGGAAAGTCGTGGATCCACAAACCTGTCTTCATTGACAGGAAGGTGGTGGAGTAAAAACCTACCATGTCCTGGGCGTACATATCTCTGAAAATCTGTCCTGGACCCAGTACATTGATGCAATCATAAAGAATGCCCATCGTCCTCCACTTCCTTAGAAGATTGAGGAGATTCGATATGTCAATAAATATTCTCTTGAACTTCTACGGGTGTACAGTAGAGAACATGTTGGCTAGTTGCGTCATGGCCTGCTTCCACAATTCGAATACCCAGGAATGAAGAAGATTGCAAAAAGTGGTCAACGCTGCCCGTCCATCTAGGGTACTGTCTTCCCCACCATTGAAGGAGTTGCTGCCAGCATCGTCAAAGGACCACACCACCCTGGCCACTCACTCATTTCACTTCTACCATCGGGAAGAAGCTATAGGTGCTTAAAAGCTGTAAAGCCCAGGTTCAGGAGCAGCTTATTCCCTACAACCCTCAGTCTATTAAACACTACTACCTCCAAATAAGCTCCAAACCATATAGATTTGGGGCATTGTTTTTGTCTTTGCTCTGTTATTGTTTCTTTGATATATAAATATATATATATATATATATTTATATTCTGAGCATATTTTGTTATTTATTACGGTGTACACAGAGTACTACATATCTGTTGTGCTGCTGGAAGTAAGAACTTCATTGCTCAGAACATATAACAATAAAACACTTTTGACTCTCTTGCCTCTTGAAGCATGAGTTTGTTCAAGGACTCCCAATGCCATTTACACGAAGACCTAATTCTACCTTCACTCAGCAACCATACGAATTATGTAACTGGAAGGAACAGAAGGATTTCATTTATTTTTCATCCAACTCCAATTATACAACGTGTTGAAAAATCTTCACGAGTCTTCCTGTGCTTACCTGCCGTTAGCGAGTCTTCCCGAGTACCTGCCGTTAGCGGTACGAGCCGCTAAGAGACGTCCCCGAGCTCCGATGTATCCGCTACGTTCATTCTCCGTGCTTACCACGAGTTTGATTTTTTTTAAACTCGGGAGAGCACTTGAATGAACTCGCACCGTAGGACAGGACTTTTAGTATGATTGGTACTTTGATCACTGGAATTAATTTTGTATTCGTGAGATGTCTTTATCCCAACATTCTGGTGCTTTAATAGTTAACTCAAACCTAAAACCAGACAAAATATATCATATCCTATTTGTCAAGATATCCTACAAAAGGAATTATTTGGACAGAGATGTAAAATTATCAAGCTGACTTGAAGGCGATTACATTCAAGAGTTTTCACAGACTGCATAACAAGAAACAAAAACACACATTTTAATTAATTGTTTGGACATTATTGGACAGAGAGCAAAGAGTAGTAATAAATAGATCTTCATGTTGGCAGGCTCGGTTAAACACTGGGATAGATAAAGCCCCGAGCTATTTTGTGATCTACATCAACAAATTGGCTGAGATGAACATGTTCTGATGACACAGAATTTGGTGGATTTGGAGACGGAAGGTAAATGTAAAATAACCTCACGAATGTAAAGTTTGACGAGGTCCCGACCCGAAACGTCGACTATCCATGTTCTCTTGAGATGCTGCCTGATCTGCTGAGCTACTCCAGCACTCTGTATCTTCTAAGGTAAATGTAAAGAGGCTTTTAGGGGATGTAGATAAGCTAAATAAGGGGGAAAGAACAAGGCAGATATAATACGTAGGAAAATGTGAAATTATCCATTTTGGTGCAGTAGATATTAAAGCTGGGTATTTTTACAATGGCGAATGATTTGGTAATGCTATGTGCCTGAACATTGTCATCGATAGCCAACGTGTAGGTACAGCAGGTGATCAGAAATCATAGAATGTTGTTCTTTGTGAAAAGTACATATTTACCATTGAGAGTGTGCAGTGAAAATTTACTAGACGGGTTCCATGGCTGGCAGATTTTCCATACGAATAAATTTGATAAGGCAGATATTTGTTGGAGTTTGAAAGAATGAGAGAAGACATCATTGAAACTTACTACATTTTTGTAGGGTTGAACAGGCTCGATCGAGGGAGGTTATTTCTTCTGGCTTAGAAATTGGAAACAGAGTCTCCTGATAAGTGCAAATTGCTTCACACAGAGAGATGCAAAGGTTTAGTAATTAAGTATTTAGTATTCAAAACAAAGATCAGTAAATCTACAGGGACGGCATGGTGGCGCAGCGGCATAGTTGCTGCCTTATAGCGCCAGGGACTGGTTCAATCCTGATTATGGATGCTATCTAAATGGAATTTGTACATTCTCACTATGGCCATGTGAGTTTTTTGTTTGGAGAGGCTGGGTCTGTTTTCTCTGGAGAGGAGTTTGTTAAGAGGGGACATAATTAAGGTATATAAAATGATGTAGGGTACAGTCCCTATGTGATAGGTAGAGCCAGGATGTTTAGGCGCTAAAAATCTCTGAAATAGGCGGGCAAAAGGGAAAATAAAATTACAAAAAAGGCACAAATTGACAAAAAAGGCATGTATTTCCACCACCAAAATATGGTTAAAAATTATAATTGTAAAGGTATACTATATTGCCTGGTTGCACATAACTACTAGCATTTTTTTCAAATAATCTGGTGTTAAACTATGCTGTCTGTCACACAGAATATGCTTCAGTTGTGAAAAACTTCTTTCTACCCCAGCTGAGGTCACTGGTGCATTCCTGAAACAAGCTACAAACTCTACATTCATGTTGATATCTTGTGCATTACAACTACCTTTGAGAAATTTAGCTATGTTTTGTACTTCTTCAAGATCTTTGTTAGCTAAAATCCCCCTCTCACATTTTCCTTTACCTACATCGCCAGGAACTTTAAGTACAAAGTACAGCAAGTGTAGATGTAAACAACTGAGCAATAGTTGAGCTGTTTGACTTCTCCAATACTTCCGATGTCAACAAATGCTCCTTTGATTGTTGACCTGCCTCCAGTGTACCAATGACCACATTGGCAACATATCTCCCCACAGCATCGATTGTCTCGTCTATTGAGATCCATATTTTGTTGCGTGCAACTTCATCTCTAATTTTCTGCACAACAATGTTGAAGTTGCTATCATCATAATTTTTCCGTAATGATGACTCGCTCGGTATATGTTCCTCTGGGTGTTTCTCTAAAAAACCTCTGAGAGATTTGTTTTCCAATTTCCACAGTGGAATTCCAGCATCAATGAATGCTTTGCACAGGTCACATGAAAACTCAGATTTGCTACTGGAGCCAGCAGTAAATGTTGTGAGGAGACAAGCTTGCGTATTTCCCGCCTTCAGTTTCTCTGCCGCCCGACTTGTGTTTAGCTGTCTGTACATGCTGGGAGATGAAATATTTCTTCTCATGATTCACTGCTTTCTCACATGCTTTGCAAAACAGCACACAGTTGGCTGTAGAGAATATATCACTCCCGTACACTCTCACCAAATCGTTCAGTTTTTTACAAGGCGTTGACTTGACTTTAGGCATTTTGACTTTTGCAGGTGTAGATCCCACAGGAACGGGGATGCAGATCTCTACAGGCAGGCCAAGTACAAGCTGAGAAGAGGAATCAGAGCTGCCAAGGAAAGGTACTCTGAGAAGTTGAGGGGCAAGTTCTCAGCAAATGACTTCTTCAGTGTGGAAGGGCTTGCAAGAAATCACAAGGTACAAGGGAAAAAAACCCCGCTCCTTGGACAATCGTCAGCTGACCTACGACCTGACCAAGTTCTACTGCAGTTTCGATAAACAGAAACTTGGTGATACCCCCACACCCCCTCCCCAACCAACACTTCACAGCCTGACTCCAGTTTGAAAAGGCACGATCCTTCCCCACCTACACCTCCCCAATCACCACATCACACCTACTTAAAGCATGACTCCAGTCTGCAAAGACTGGACCCTTTCCCACGCACCCTTTTCCAATCACCACTTAACACCTATTTACAGCTGGGTTTCACCCGGGTAGTGTAAAATTTCTTGTGTTACGTTAAAAATGGCAAAAAAAAAAGGCTGATTTAGGCACTCAATCGTGAAAAAGGCATTATCTTCCTGAAATCATCAAAAAAGGCATGAAAAGGCACATGGCATTCATGGCAAAATCCTGGCTCTAGTGATAGGAAACACTGCAAGACCATTTTCCCTTTATCAGGAGTAAATAAAAGTAGAGAGCACAGATTTAGGGAGAGATACAAGAGATTTAGAAGGTGACTGAGGATGACCTTTTTGAACTACAGGGTGGTAAGGATATGGAATGCACTGCTGCAGAAAGTGGTGAAGAAGAGTCGCTGACAGTATTTAAGGAGTACCTCGATGAGAATTTAAATTGCCTACGCATAGAACACTACGTGTTGGATGGGTGGTCGCGAGTCACTGCCTAACCTGCTAAATATTTCCAGCAGGTACACAAAATTGCTGGGGAAACTCAGCGGGTGCAGCAGCATCTATGGAGCGAAGGAAATAGGCGACGTTTCGGGCCGAAACCCTTCTTCAGACACTTGTGCAGGAAGGAACTGCACAAATTGTTTTACAATTTACACTGAAGATAGTTGGTTTACACTGAAGATAGACACAGAATGCTGGAGTAACTCAGCGGGGCAGACAGCTTGACTCTGTCCAGATCCAGAGCATCTCTGGTTAGAAGGAATGGGTGACTGTTAGGGTCTTCAATCTGAAGAAAGGTCTCGACCTGAAACATCACCCCCAATGCTGAGTTACTCCAGCATTTTGTGTCTATTTCCAGCAGTTCCTGATTTTATAAGACTGACACTCCTCAGCCCAGGACATCAGGTCAAGCTAACAACAAAGTTCCCAGACCCATGAAGTGTCAGGTAAGCACATTTTAAAATACCGTGAAGCTTTGCTCCGGGACTACAGAACCACAGACCATATCCTAAAACGTGAACTACACCTCTATGGGTACTATTGGTGCCCGAGATTTCAGTCCAATCTGTCTCCATATCGCCCTCACTTCAGCTAGAAGTAACATTGAAGATTGCACTTCTTCTTCTTCTTCTTCTTCTTGCGTATGACGTGCACAGCCTAAAGTTGTAGGACAACTTGTTCTATTTGATCTTATTTGTTGTGCACACCAGGTTGATTGCATTCGTCGAAACAGGATGGACCACATGAAGAATCTCCCTCCCCGAATATTGCACTGGGGTCATGACAGTGGCTTCCACAATTCTGCTCCAATTTAAATCCAGGTTTACATTGCTCAGGTGATCAAAAACAAATAGACTAATTTACAATCGTTCAATGAAAAATTGTAGTCCACGTTTTAGCACAAATCCGACTGTCAAGAATGTTCATAGATGCTCTGTTTTGATTCAGCCCATATGGGTTTTTTTTCGAGCAAATACTTTGGAACAGAGCTGAGAAAAAGCAATGGATTTTGTTTTCTGGAAAGGACAGTTAAAATTCACCAGCTTTAACAATTGAGGAGTCATCTGAATAATCTAGATATTATTTCAAACTGTGACCAAAGCACTCAGTAAAAGAGATAAAAAAGTATAGGGAAGGAGCTACAGACAGGGCAACAATTGAACTCTCCGCCTCGACAATATTAAGAACATGTTATTCCATATAAGCAATAAAACAGATTTCAGATCTCAGATGTGGATTAGCTAGAAAAAGAACCATCTGTTTTATGGATCTCTTCCCCTCACTCGTATCACAGCCCCTTGTTTCCTGTCCCCACTTAGGCCTCATCCACCCCCTCTGCCTCTATCACAATGCTTCACTGGCAGTTTAAGTTTCTGCATAACTGCAAAAATGATGAGAAAATGTTATTTTAACATGGGAGGCAACATTGGTTAGCCTGTGGAAGTAAATCCAAGGATATCTTCAATGTTCACCAGACTACAGCCAATCCAGCCCTCACTACTTAATGCTATTCTCATTACAACATTTTCTATATCATGCCCTACCATACTGTTCTGCCAAGGGTCATAAACAGGTCCTTTGGCACAACTTGCTATGCTGACCTAGTTGCCTCACCAAGTTGATCCCACTTTCTTATGACTGGCTCATAACCCTAAAAAACCTTTACGATCCATGTACCTGTTTAAGTATCCTTTAAATGTCATAATTGTAGTCTCCTCTACCACTTATCCTGGCAGCCTATTCCATGTGTGCACCACCTTCAGCTTTTCTATTCTCACCTTAAACATATGTCCTCTAGCTGTACACTTCCTACTCTGGAGAAAACAATGTGGACCTCATGATTCGATATACCTCTACAAGTTCACCCTTCAGACTTCTAAACTCCAGGGTGAAATTATCCCGTTTGTTCAGCCTCTCCTGATAACTCAAACCCTCCAGACCTGATAACATCCTTGTAAATCTTTGTTGCATCTGTCGAGATTTCCAGAGCTCCATTCACCAAGATTCTCTTGTTTGTGCCCATGGCATGCAATTAATTATTTTGTCTATATTTATTTAATTAAAGCCATGTCCTATATTTGATGAACATGTTCATGTGGAAGTTCATCCCAGTTTCTGAAATGTAGAACATGCTGCAGCCGATAAAATACACCATAATTATTGATGTCGGAATGTTTGTGATATTAAACAGCTTTATTTCAAAATAAAGTTTTCTGGTTCTGATTATATTGCGACTGGAAATAACTGATTTAGGAGAAGTCATACTATTATATTTCATAATATGGAGCGTGTTCCGAACTTTAACAGCAGTCTGTGAAAAACAGAAGTCTTACCTGAGGTACCAGGAAGATCTCCATATTACCCAAATCTATCTCTATCTCAACTTATCAGCTGCAAAAACATGCTTATTTATCTTTTTTTTAATCTACGAACATTACTATTCCAGTGTAAGCTTGGGAGATCTTGATCTATCCACTCTTCATATAAATGAAGACATTCTAATAGTGTCCTGATGAGACAATTTTAAGTGTCATTTTTAGTGGGAGCAGTATAGTTTAGGGCTTCAGCAGTGTACTGCAAATAATTGATGTTTGGGTTGGCCTCAAAATATGTCAAGCACATCCCAGAGGATTGAAGATAGACACAAAAAGCTGGAGTAACTCAGCGGGTCAGGCAGCATCTCTGGAGAAAAGGAATAGATGACGTTTTGGATCGAGATCCTTCTTCAGACTCAGGGGAAGGGAAACAAGAGATATCGATGGTGATATGGAGAGATATAGAACAAATGAATTAAACCCCTGACTCTCAGTCTGAAAATGGGTCTCGACCCTATACGTCATCTATTCCTTTTCTCCAGAGATGCTGCCTGACCTGCTAAGTTACTCCAGCTTTTTGTATCTATCTTCAATTTAAACCAGAATCTGCAGTTCCTTTCTACACCAGAAGATTGAAGGCTTATTTTGTGCTTCTCAGCTTTGTATTGTGATAAGGCACAATTTGCTACAGAGATGGTTGAGGAACGATAGCAGCAGATTAATAGCAAAATGTAGGGACTTTCTCGGTCCAGTTGCTTACAATATCAAGAATGCACTGAGTCCATGATCGGGGCATCATGAATGCTGATTACACCAATCGCTCTGCTAGTACAATTGAAGAAAAAAAAAAAGCAAGCAATATTCTAGAAAAAGACAGGTATATTCCGCAGAGACAGCTGCCATTCAACCAGATATGAGGGAGCACTTTGTGGAATGTACATAAACTCAATTCTTGTTATTTGTTTCTTTTCCACGTATCTATTGATGCCCCAAAATCAAGTCAGGTACTAATTTATTCCAAGGTACACAAAAATACTGGAGAAACTCAGCGGGTGCAGCAGCATCTATGGAGCGAAGGAAATAGGCAACATTTCGACCCGAAACGTTGCCTATTTCCTTCGCTCCATAGATGCTGCTGCACCCGCTGAGTTTCTCCAGCATTTTTGTGTACCTTCGATTTTCCAGCATCTGCAGTTCCTTCTTAAACACTAATTTATTCCATATTGGGTGGAAACTCGCCATTATACATGTGCTTAGTTAATATCATAATCCATGAAACAATTCTCTGTGGTCAGCCTCATTTCACACTTTTTTGAATAGATCAATGGAGGGGTATTTTTCTTTTAAAAAAAATACAGCGAACAGATTCCAAAGCACTTGTGTTAAATGGCTCCTTGCTATGCACTGTTTGGACAGAATTGCACCATGTGATTTCAAAATTGATCACTGTTTGTATCGGTACATTCAATGGATGTAGGGTGTTGGTTAATATTAATCTATTGTATTTAAGCATTTTAATGTATTTATTAATATGTGTTAATTATTTTTAAGAAGACTAATGAGAATGTTTATATCTATTTGATGGTTATTTTGGGTACAAAGGAGAGGGCCATAGTGAAGTAAATGTAGGTAGGTTGGTGAGTGCTGATGACACCAATATTGGAGGAGTTGCAGACAGTGAGCAAGGCTGTCAGAAGATACAACAGGATATAGATCAGCTGCAGAAATGGGCAAAGAAATGGCAGATGGAGTTTAACCCAAGCAAGTGCAAGGTTTCACAATTTGGGAGATTGAATGCAAGGAGCGAAAATATAGGTTTGCCAGGTCGGCTGAGGAATGGTTGATGGAATTTAATACAGAGTAAACAAGAAGCTAGTGCAACTTGGGTGGGGGAGGGATAGAGAGAGAGGGAATGCTGGGGCTACCTGAAGTTAAAGAAATCAATATTCATACCACTGGGCTGTAAGCTGCCCAAGCAAAATATGAGATGCTGTTAAACGCAAATTGGAGGAACAGCATCTCATATTTCGCTTGGTTCTCGTTTACACCCAACAAACAGCTTACAATGGCCTGTTCCCTTTATCATCGTTACTTTTTGCGTATCTTTCATCCATTGTTAATTATCTCTCTACATCATTATCTATATCTCTCGTTTCCCTTATCCCTAACTAGTGTGAAGACGTGTCTCGAACCGAAACATCACCTATTCCTTCTCTCCAGAGATGCTGCCTGTCCCGCTGAATTACTCCAGCTTTTTGTGTCTATCTTCGGAGAAATGTGAGGTGTTGCATTTTGGAAAGTGTAACATGGACAGAACCTACACAGTGAATGGTAGGGCTCTGGGAGGTTTTGTAGAGCAGAGGAATCTAGGAGTGCAGGTACATAGTTCCTTGAAGGTGGCCTCACAGGTAGATAGGGTGGTCAAAGAGGCTTTTGGCACTATGGCCTTCATCAGTCAGAGTATTGAATATAGAAGCTGGGAGGTCACGTTGTAGTTATACAAGGCGTTGATGAGGCTGCATTTAGAGTATTGTGTTCAGTTCTGGGCACCTTGTTATAGGAAAGATGTTAACAAGTTGGAAAGGGTGCAGAGAAGATTTACAAGGAAGTTGCCAGGCCTCGAGGGTCTGAGCTATAGAGAGATGTTGAGCAGACTGGGACTCAATTCCCTGGAGCGCTGGAGGGTGAGGGGTAATTTTATAGAGGTGGATAAAATCATGAGAGGAATAGATTGGGTAGACACAGCGTCTCTTGCCCAAGAACCAGAGGGCACAGGTTTAAGATGAAGGTGAAAGATTTTATAGGAATCTGAGTAACGTTTTCCCACAAAGGGTGGTTGGTGTATGGAACGAGCTGCCGGAGGAGGTAGTTGGGACAGGGACTATCGCAATGTTTAAGAAGCAATTAGACAGGCACATGGATAGGACGGGTTTAGAGGAACATGGGCCAAACACAGGCAGGTGGGACTAGTATAGAGGGTATGGGTAAGTTGGGCCGAAGGGCATGTTTCCACTGTATGACTCAAAGATAGACACAAAATGCTGGAGTAACTCAGCGGGACAGGCAGCATCTCTGGAGAGAAGGAATGGGTGACATTTCGAGTCGAGACCCTTCTTCAGATCAAAATAGTTGACACCTTTAATTTTAAACTATGCTTTCCTCAGTCAGGTAAAACATCCTTTCGGTATCCATTTTGTCAAATGCTCTTGGAATATGATTCATTTAACTAGTGCAGTGATGGCTGTCTCACCTCTGGAATCAAATAATTGCTTTGACAGTCAATAATTCACTGCATCAGCTCCATGTCTCCTTCCCCCTTCCTACCTCTCAACAATTGATTGTAATGGCTGAACAATTGTAATGTTTCAAAGAATGTTGGAGAATATGGATCAGAACAGCATGGGAATAGGCCTTTTGGCCCACAATGTCCCTGCCGAACATGATGCCGAGACAAACACTTATCTGCTTGCACATTATCCATATCTCCCCATTTCCTGCATATCCGTTTGCCTTTTTACACAAGCCTCTTAAATTCCACTATTAAATCTGCCTCCACCACATGCCCTTGCATTGTTTTCCAGGCTCCCACCACTCAGTGTAAAAAAAAAACTTGCCCCGCATATCTCTATTAAACTTTTCCCCTCTCACTTATCTTCCCTCTTGTATTTGATATTTACATCCCAGGGAAAGAGTTCTGACTGTCTATGCCACTCATAATTTTATATACTTAGAAACATAGAAAATAGGTGCTGGAGGAGGACATTTGGCCCTTCGAGCCAGCACCGCCATTCATTGTGATCATGGCTGATCATCCTCAATCAATAACCCGTGCCTGCCTTCTCCCCATATCCCTTGATTCCACTAGCCCCTAGAGCTCTATCTAACTCTCTTAAATCCATCCAGTGATTTAGCCTCCACTGCCCTCTGTGGCAGGGAATTCCATAAATTCACAACTCTCTGGGTGAAAAAGTTTTTTCTCACCTCAGTCTTAAATGGCCTCCCCTTTATTCTAAGACTGTGGCCCCTGGTTCTGGACTCGCCCAACATTTGGAAATTTTTTCCTGCATCTAGCTTGTTCAGTCCTCTTATAATTTTATATGTTTCTAAGATCCCCCTCATCCTTCCAAACTCCAGTGAATACAAGCCTAGTCTTTCCAATCTTTCCTCATATGACAGTCCCGCCATCCCAGGGCTTCCCATAACTTCTGGCGTTCTGTCATTTCTCACCTCAATACTCTCTAATACAAGCATCATTCTGGCAAACCTTCCCAACGCCTCCACATACTTCCTGTATTGCGCCAAAGAAGAACTAACTGCATGCAATATTCCAAATGCATTATAATCAAAGTCCTACATGGATGCATCACAACTTCATTAGAAACATTGTTTCCTGTCGCATTTAACTCACTAGATCTTTAAGTACCGCAAGAAAACCTATGTCATAAAAACGAACTCAATTATTTTTAAAAAGCGATCAATGATCTTTCTCCCATTCATTTGAAACGGATTGTTATGCTCATGTCATGTTTAATCGACTGCAGGATCAGTGGACAAGTTTTCACACTTAGAATTCAGAAGTCTAGGGAAGATTGTGCTGCCCCATTTGACTTCCTGATGTGTGCAGGAAGGAACTGCAGATGCTGGTTTAAACCGAATATAGACACAACATGCTGGAATAACTCAGCGGGACAGGCAGCATCTCTGGAGAGAAGGAATGGGTGATATTTCAGGTTGAGACCCTTCTTCAGGTCTCAACCCAAAACGTCACCCATTCCTTCGAGCCTGAAGAAGGGTCTCGACCCGAAACGTCACCAATTCTTTCTCTGCAGAGATGCTACCTGTCCTGCTGAGTTACTCCAGCATTTTGTGTCAGACTTCCTGATGTGTTTGGTAAAACAGAAAGGAGTTATGGCAGTGTGGAAGTTGCTGCCACTGACTTAGGCTGACACCAATACTGGAAACTGGGACCACTGTAACATACCAGTTCGCTCCAGATACATGTATTGAGATTGAGGTAAATGGTCTGTGCTGGTATTTTATTCATCCCAACACAAACAAAATGTTTATTCCACAGATCAAGTTCACTGAAGCAACATTTTTTTTTTTGCATTCAATTTCACTGTGAAATACAGAAAATACAATTTTCCATGAATCATAGAAGGAAACTGTTTTGATAATGGAACTAAAAATGGTCATATAAGATTGGACAACAGTGCTTCTCTTCAAACCTTCTTGGACATAAGGTAAGAGGGATGAATTAAAAAGGAATCTGAGGGGCATCAACTTCCACACAGCGGATGGTGGGTAAGTGGAACAGCCTGTCAAAGGAAGTAGCTGAGGGAGATACAATAACAACATCTAAAATGAATTTGGACAGGAAAGCGTTATGGGCCTGCCCCACTTAGGTGATGTTTTAGGCAACTACAGGCGACTAGTTTGTCACCACATGTTCGCCGGTGGTCGCCAGGAGTGTTCTCCTAAGTCGCGCAAAAAGTCGTATCGTCTTTCTGGTCGCCGCTAAATTTTCAACATGTTCAAAATTTTTAATCGACAGTGGGTTTGACGCCAATGAGCGTAGCTTGACCTCCTGACGTAGGTGCTGTCGTAGGTTGTCGCCAGGATGACGTAGGTGTCGCCGGATTTTCGGTGACCTGCTACAACTATGTCAGCTACCGGCAGTTGCCTAAAAAAATCGCCATGTGGGACAGGACTATTAGAGCAATTGGGTGGAAGTGCCTGTTTCTGTGCTTTATGACTGTGACATATAAAGGAACCTATGTGAGTCAGTGCTTTGCTATTGCACCATATAATAATCCTTCACCCATGCTAACTTGTTTTATATTCCTTGCAGAATCAATCAATCAACCAATCAAGTTTTATTCGTCTCTTGCAATGAATCTGCCAGCAGCGGTACAATAAAAAAGAACACACAATACACAATAAAATAATTTAACACAAACATCCACCACAGCATTCATCACTGTGGTGGAAGGCACAAAATTTGGCCAGTCCTCCTCCATTTTCCCCGTGGTCGGGATCTCAACCCTCCGCAGTCGCCGCTGCGGGCATCCAGATGTACAGACAACGTAAGTCCAGGTAAGTCCTGAATCGGTGCCTCCCCACTGGAGACCGCGGCTTCAAGTTGGTGTAGGCCGCAGGCCGGCGGTTGAAGATTTAAAGTCCCCGCCGCACCGCAGCAAGAAGCACCGCAGACTGCAGGGCCGGCGGTCGGTGCTCCTCTCCAGGGATCCCCGGCGAGGGACCCCGCTCCGGATGGTAAGTCCCCGCCGTGCCCGCGGTAGAAGTAAGCCGCGGGCCGGCGGTCGGAGCTTCTTCTCCTCCGGGGTCCCCAACAAGGGATCCCAGGCTATGGACGCTGTGCCAGCTGGAGCTCTACAGATCGCGGCTTCAGGCTGCCGTGGGGCCAGCGAACGGAGCGCTCCCCTCCGGCGAGGGCTCGCCCGCTCCGCGACGAGAGTCCGCGCTGCGCCTGCAGCCTAAGCCCCAAGCGCGTCTCCGGGAAAGGCCGCACCGATCCTCGATGCTAGGCCACCGGGGAGGCGACATGGAAAAAGTCTCCTCTCCGTGGAGGAGGCGACTGAAACGATTTCCCCCTTACCCCCCCACACCACCCCGCACACAAGACACACCGAGAAACATTAAAAACATACATTAAGACACACTAAAAAAAAGTAGAAAAACAAACACGCTGCTGGCAGGGCTGCCGGCTTGCAGCGCCCCCACCAAATATGTTTAACCTAGTTGTGACTTACCAAACGTACTGCTGAAAAACTCAAGAAAATTAAGAAAGATTAGGCTTACATACTGATATGGTGAGCGGCGCGACCGACGTCGCAGCGGCCTCTGCAGTCTGTCTGTGTTTTTTTATTTTTTGTCCCGTTGAGGGTATAGTTTGTAGTGTGCTTTTAAATGTGTATGTGTGGGGGGCGGGGGGTGGGTGGGGGAAACTTTTAAATCTCTTCCCTGCACGGAGACCCGACCTTTTCCCTGTCGGGTCTCCGTTGTCGTTGGGGCCTAGCACAGTGGAGCTGCCTCCAACCGGAACGACCTGGGGGCTCAAGTCCTGGGGACCTACCATCGTAGAGCTGGCCAGCTTTGGAGCGTGAGGAGTTCGGAGCGTGGAGAGCTGCGGTGGCACGCGGCTGCGACCCGACTCCGGTGGATGGTGACACCGGGAGCTCGCGGGTCCCCGGTGGGAGACTGCTTTGCAGGGCACCGGCAATGGCGACTTCTCCCGCTCGAATTGCGGGGTTGAGAGTGACCTGGAGTAGGGCCTTACATCGCCCGGCGCAGCTTTAAATGGCCGCGGACTTGCTAACGCCCGCCGGGGCTCCAACATCAAGACCCGGGGCAGGGCCTTACATCGCCCGGCACGGCTTTAAGTGGCTGTGGGACTTGCTAGCGCCCGCCGGGGACTTTGACTTTGACCGGGAGAGGAATGGAGAGCAGGGGACAGACAAGACTTTGCCTTCCATCACAGTGAGGAGGAGATTCACTGTGATGGATGTTTGTGTAAATTGTGTTGGTGTGTGTCTTGGTTCTTTTCTTGTATGGCTGCAGAAACCAAATTTCGTTTAAACCTCATGTGAGGTTCAAATGACAAATAAATAGTATTGTATTGTATATAACATAGAAATTAGGTGCAGGAGTAGGCCATTCAGCCCTTTGAGCCAGGAAGTATTTGTTTTGATGGTTAAAATAATGGTATTTTTCTCCGCTGCAGGAAGAACATATGTTGATGAGAAGCAGGAACAATAGTCGATTATTTGGCCACATGAGCATCTATTAGATTACGTCTGATCCAGCTTTGGCTTCAACACCACTATCTCTCTCTTTCTCATATTCTTGTGGTCTAAAGCAAAAAGACAAAGTGCTGGAGGAATTCAGTGGGCCAGGCAGCATCTGTGAAGGGAATGGACATGATCATGGTTCAAACAGATCCTGACCCAAAACCTTGTCAAGATTCAAGCATCTGCAGTCTCTTCTGTAGTTTAAGTATCTGTAAAGAACATCCTTTTTAAAACATGAAGATTAAAATGGTATACACTGCTCTTGGTACGTTTTCAGCAGCACCTTGTAAAGTTGTATCAAAGCCTCTTTCCAATAAAGCACAATATTCCATTCATCCTCTGATTTACTTGTTATTCCTGCAGGCTAACATTTTATGTTTATTGTACTTGAATGCCCAGAACCTTTTGGCCCAGAGAATTTTGTAGTCACATGTTTAAATTTATCTTCCTTTGTGTTCTTTCGTCTGATGCTTTTGAAAAACAGAATTCAATTTAATAACTGCAGAAGTAGAATATTCTTGTATTTCGAAGTGCACCGAACTTGCATTTTTCTTTGGTTAACTTCTTAATATTCATTAAAGTTCCACGGGATGTTCACCAGTGGAGCAATTTTACGGCGTGGAAATAGGCCCTTTGGCTCAACTTCTCCATGCCGACCAAGATGCCCTATCCACACTAGTCCCATCTGCCTGCGTTTGGCCCATATCCTTCTAAACCTTTCCTATCCGTATACCTCTCCAATGTCTTTTAAACGACTCAGCAACCTCCTCTGGCAGCTTGTTCCATATACCCACCAACCTTTATGTGAAAAAGCAGCCCCTCAGGCTCCTATTACATCTTTACCCGCTCACCTTAAACCTATGTCCTCTGGTTCTTGATTCTCCAACTTTGGGTAAATCTGTGCATTTACCCTATCTATTCCCCTCATGATCTTATGCACCTCTTTAAGATCCCTCCACTTATCCTCCTGCACTCCAAGGAATAAAGTCCTTGCTTGCCCCACCTCGCCCTATAGCTCAGGCCCTCGAGTCCTGGCAACATCCTTGTAAATTATCCATGCGTCCCTACAGTGACCAAAACTGACCATAATACTCCAAATTTAGCCTCACCAATGTCTTGTGCAACTGTAACATCCCAACTTCTAGACTCATTACTCTGGCTGATGAAGGCCAATGTGCTAAAAGCCTTCTTATTCACCCCATCTATCTATGACGCCACTTTCAAGGAACCAGGCACCTGCACTCCGACATCCCTCTGCTACTAAACTGACCTGAACTCTACAACACTCCCCAAGGTCCTGTGAATGAGGTTGCTGAGTCGTTTAAAAGACATTGGAGAGGTATACGGATAGGAAAGGTTTAGAAGGATATGGGCCAAACGCAGGCAGATGGGACTAGTGTGGATAGGGCATCTTGGTCGGCATGGAGAAGTTGAGCCAAAGGGCCTATTTCCACGCCGTAAAATTGCTCCACTGGTGAACATCCCGTGGAACTTTAATGAATATTAAGAAGTTAACCAAAGAAAAATGCAAGTTCGGTGCACTTCGAAATACAAGAATATTCTACTTCTGCAGTTATTAAATTGAATTCTGTTTTTCAAAAGCATCAGACAAAAGAACACAAAGGAAGATAAATTTAAACATGTGATACTACAAAATTTCACTGTGAATGTCCTGCCATGGTTTGACTTCCCAAAATGCAACACTTCACATTTATCTGTATTAATTTCCTTTACCTATTCCTCAGCCCACCCGCCCAACTGATCAAGATCCTGCTGCAATTTTTCATAACATCTTTGTTATCTACGATGCTAGCCATTTTTGTGTTATCTGCAAACTTAGCAAATAAGCCATCAGCCTTTAGAACTTTCCTTGCAGACCAGTCAGTTGAACTTACAGTTGAAAGCGTTTTTTCCACAGGAACTTTGCAATGAAGGGAAGGTGGTGTGGTAAGGGTTAAATAAATGAAATATTGTAGTCTTGGGGTAAGTAGAACCTCAGCACATAATAACATTTTGTGTTTGAATACTCTGGCTCTTTGTACAACTTGATGTAACCATACACAATGTTAGTCATCAAACTGAGGCCTATGTTGGGCATGTTTCTCCTCCTTTCGTTGGAGACCAGTAGAGGCATCGAGTCAAACAGCATGGAAACAGGCCCTTTGGCCCAACGTCCATGCCGACCAAGAATCATCATCTAAGTTAGTTCCATATCTTTCTAATCTTTTCCTCTCCACATATCTGTCCATATGTCTTTCAAATACTGTCATAGTACCTGCTCTGGCAGTTCGTTCCATACACCCATTGCCCTCTGAGTGTAAACGCTGCTCCTCAGGTTCCTATTATATCTTGCCGCTCTCATCTTAAACCCATGTCCTCTGGCTAGTCATTCCTCTACCCTGGGAAGACTGTGCATTTACTCTATCTATTCCCCTCATGATTTTATATACCTCTATAAGTTCAGCCCTCAGCTTCCTGTGCTCCAAAGAATAACCATAGACCATACCAAACAGTACAGCAAAAGAACAGTCCCTTTGGCCCTCAATGTCAGTGCCAAAGCAGCTTTTATCTGCCTCCACATAATACATATCACTACATTGCCTGCATATCCATTTTCCTATCCAAAGTAGTTTAAATGCCGCTATTATAACAGCCTCAACTCACCATCCTCATTGTAACAAAAACCTGCCCGCACATCTCCTTTAAACTGCACTCAGCAATGCGATGAGTTGCCTATTTCCTATTTCTGATAGCCTCCTTCTCACCATTCTGCTTTCGTGAGGGAGATGATGGCCTTCCTCTTGGTTCTTACACAATGCCAGTCGAGGCTGAGCAATGTACACATCCAATAAATCGGGACCCATCCAATCCCATCAGGCCAAGTACAACTTAGACAGTTAGTTGTTGCTTCCGGAAGTTTTATTTGACTTAAGGGAAGCGGTGGAACATTTCAGCTCTTCCAGGGTTGGTGGTGGCCCAGTCTCTCCCGCAACTGAGGATGGGTCACTCTGTGTAATTGTAAATTTTGGTTTACATTGTCCTTCAGAATTTTGTGCAATCATTGGCATTTGTCCTACCCCAACATCATGTTTAGACCAAAGTGCTGGAGTAACAACGGATCAGGCAGCATCCTGAGATGTAGTCGCTTGTTTCACCATTTTTAGAATGTTTAACTTCAAATTAATTTGTGAATCCTTTTCTCCCTTTTTAAAAAGTAGCAGAACATTAGCAAACATTTTGTTTTCTTGGTTTCATTCCTCCACCCTTCTGTAATTTAAAACTAAATCGTTTTCCCTCTTTCCTAAGGGACTTTCGCCTGAAACATTAACTCAGTTTTTCCCCCACAAATGCTGTTTGACCAAATCAGTGATCACCTAATTCTCAGTTTTTATTTCTGAAATCGAGCATTTGCAGTGTTTTACGTTTCGCTGATAGTGGAAGGAGAGAACAGAAGTTCAGCAGCTCACCCATCGATGCACAAGACAGGCACAGCTCACTTCATACACATTACAAGTAACATCTAAGGAATCCAAATGTAGATTCAGTCCCGGTTTACAATAATTACCAGCTTTTCAAGTAATTTTGTGTGGCTGATTGCAATCACCACCACTTCAAGGTAATCAATCACAGCTGATTAGCACAAAACTTTGTAAATTATATTTACAATGGCCTTCATGATTTTATCCATGACCAATTGCTCCTCTGCACGACTAACACCGAATGTTTTGGGATGACTATTCTTTAACTGTTTGGTATGTCCCTTGTTCAATTTCAAACCAATTGTACCACACGTGGAATTCCAATTCTCTGACATTAAACCTGTGCCCAAATGTGATTGAATATGAAGGTTAGAACCATTGCCATTTACCCCGTTTACTGGACCTGGAATCCAGAAGGGAGAGAGGTGAGGATCAGTGCAGTCATTGGCCATGGCCTGCGGGTAGTTGTAGTCTAAGAAAGGGTCGTCATTCGCGGTGACAGCAGCGTGGTGATGGTGGCGTTGGTGGCGCGGTGGTGACAGCGGTGGTGATGATGGTGGCATTCGTGGTGGCAGCGGTGCTGGTAACTACGATGGTGGCAGTGGTGGTGGTGGTTGTGGCAGCTGGAGTGGCAACGGTGGTGGGCATGGCTGGGGCGGTGACAAGGGCTGGGGATGCTGCGGCAGCCTAGTCTGGCACTGAAGACCGGCAGGTCAGTCCATTAACCCGAATTCTGTTATATAGCGATCCGTAAATTGATGCTGCCTGTCTCGCTGAGTTACTCCAGTATTTTGTATATCTTCCGTAAAAGCAAGTGTTTACTGTACATTAAACCAAACCCAGGTCTACACTTCTTCCCACCCTGCTTCCTGTAAAGATTTGATCCCCAACTCCCAAACTGCTGAACATCGGCGAGACCAAGCGCAGGCTCGGCAAACGTTTAGCTGAACACCTCCGCTCGGCCCACCTTAACCTATCTGATCTCCCGGTTGCTCAGCACTTTAACTCCCCCTCCCATTCCCAATCTGACCTTTCTGTCCTGGGCCTCCTCCATTGTCAGAGTGAGGCCCAGCGCAAATTGGAGGAACAGCACCTCATATTTCGCTTGGGTAGTTTACACCCCAGCAGTATGAACATTGACTTCCCTAACTTCAAGTAGCCCTTGCTTTCCCTCTCTCTCCATCCCCTCCGCCTTCTCCCCCCAGTCTTACTGTCGCCGACTACATTTTATCTCTGTGCCGCACCCTCCAGACATCAGTCCGAAGAAGGGTCTCGACCCGAAACGTCACCCATTCCTTCTCTCCAGAGACGCCGCTTGTCCCGCTGAGTTACTCCAGCATTTTGTGTCAACCCAGGTCTTCCCGCATGGCTTACCCACTTGTTCATTTATTATTCCTTTGGTCTATATGTATTTCTAGAATATGAGTTTTCCTTGAGTTTACTTGCAATTTGTAAGTACTTTTTGGTATCTCCCATTTTAGTTTGAATTTCCTTGCCAAATGTTCTATATTGCTCTGGCTTCCTGTAGTATTGACCAGTTCCCATTTTACATAATATTCTCTTTGTTTTGCATCATCTTACCCTGGTATTACTTCAGCATTTGAATAGAGTCTCGCTCTATAAATTCTTGGGCTGCCCCTTAAACTATGTTGTATGGTTTTGTACTTGAAAACATCTGTTGCTGCACAAGGTAGCTAAAAGCTGGGGCTTATGTTGTCGACCTCCCCATGGTGAGCCCTGTCAACTGACCTCAGTCAGGTGAACGACAACAAACAGACAGCAGCAGCGCCGCAGCTTGGCGCCAACCCGGAGCATGCATCCTTATTAGGGCGGGCACCTACAGATGTCGAACCGGATGGTATCACCCTGCTGCAAACTTCTGCTGCCTCAAACGCACGAACAAGAAGAAGCTAAAAGCTAAATAAGATTAAGACATGAAATATGAATGAAAGGTGTTCTATTTCAGGCTCTTTGTGAGGCATGACTGCCACCAAGGACCGTAAACAAGGATGTAAAGTACAAGAAATATTTAGATATAGGTTCAAAGGGTTCAAAAGAAGGTTACAAATATACAGGCAGTCCCTAGGTTTCCTAAGGGTTCTTTTCCTGAAAACTGTTCAGAAGCAATTTTTCCATAAATTATAAATGTCCATTTTATATAGCTACCCATATCATATCACTAGACATACACTTTCCATAATGCTTTCATTTCATTGAATGCTGATTCAATTAGCTAATGCTAATGAACCCTAATGCTACCGATAATTAAACTAATGGAATGAACTCTGTACCCTGCCATTAATGATTACCATGAAACATTTTATTATTATTAATCGCTTGAAAGATGCTTTAAAAAATATCAGAGAAACTGCGTAAAGTCAGATTTTCACATGTCAGGACATCTAATACCTGGAGAGCTCCTGTTTACATGCATTGAAAATTCTGCTTAGTCAACCCAATAAAATTACTGCCTCCTTAATTTTTATCCACTTATGTTTTGATAAGTTATTTACTGAGTATAATAAGCCATTGTAAGACAGCACAATGCTATAAGAGATCAATGAGATGAACAATATGGTGTTGATCAACTCAATAAACAGCGTACCATTATTTTTCCTTTATTTGAAGAAACCATTTTAAAGAAACAACACTGACTTTATTCCATAAATGTGAAGTTTTTTCCTGCAAATTCTACTAGAAAATTTACATCAATTGGCAAAATATGTTTTGAAAATGGGAACTGTTTACTGTGGAATACTTGTTCAAGTATGTAAAACAACTTACCTGGCCATCTTGACTAACATGGACCTGATGTATTTGAAGATTGCCCTACGTAAAGAAATGAAAAAACAAACTTATTTTAACATTGATATTGATTACCCCTTTAATCACCTTATTTGTAATCTTTTTGATAATCCATTAAAACATTTGGTAAACTTGAGAAGATAAGGGATTGATTTCAGAATGAGGGAAAGCATTTCTCCCTCTTTGTTCACTGCCCAATCAATGGGCTGAATCATGCTGGCAGGGCTTGGTGGTTCTGAAGCTAATAGCTGGTGTTCTTCCACTCTCATTCTGTAGGCCTAAAATACATTGAATCATGCATGTTAGAGCATCTCTCTCTGCCTCGTTACCGGTTTCTACTTCGAGAGCTGTGGTTTTGCAGTGATTCTTAGCATCATGCTGTGGAATCTGCATCTCTCAGCTTGGATAATGAAAGAGGTTAATGCATTTTTACAGTAATGATTTTATTGATTTATAAATGCTTTAATAGCATTTTAACTAGCTGTTTTCTTTATTTTTTCAGTAATCATTTACATAAATGTTAATGTATTTTATCTTCTTTTGGCAGGGCAAAAGGCCTGTCTCTGGGGTGTAGGTCGCCATGACATGATATACCAAAGATCTTTATCACAGATTTTAAATAAGCCCTCCAGATTTTGACAGGGGACAAAACTCTATCGCCAACCTCACCTCCTGTCAAAGGATTCAAGAGGCCAAGCCTGTGCAGGACACACCTACTGTGACCTTGCTGAGCCTCATATAAGACTGCTGGCTGTTAGGGTGTCAGGGTCACTGCAGGAGGCAGGGACCAAGTGAGATGAACAATTCCAACACAATTCAATGCACAATGTTAATGAATTACAATTGCACTTAGATTGAAATCTTGACGAGTGGTTCAATTTTTCCATGTTTCAGAAAGCTTCACCAAAAATCACAACAGCACTCTACAAT
The DNA here is from genome assembly GCF_010909765.2 of Amblyraja radiata. Lineage (NCBI taxonomy): Eukaryota > Metazoa > Chordata > Chondrichthyes > Rajiformes > Rajidae > Amblyraja > Amblyraja radiata. The sequence goes on along the minus strand of NC_045972.1, from coordinate 4,224,970 downwards.
GATGAATCGACTATGATGTAGTACTGACAACTCAGCTGTGGCTCACAACTTCTGGAATTCAATAAAAACAAGAAAATATTGAAAATACACAGCAGGTTAATCAGGATATATGAAGAGAAAATCCGAGCCTCGTTCAAATGTGCATCCTTCATTGATGTTATATTTTGAGTTCAGTAACAAGCCATTATTTGTTAGGTAAACGATAAAATGTGCTATATTACTCAGTTATCACACTGGAGAGCAACCTCCAGCTGTGGAACTCAAGTTCTGTATTAAGGGGAAAGAATAGTAGCTATATGACAAATGTACAAATCCTGATGTTTTCTAAATGAATTTGCCTCCAGTGACAAGATTCACGAATAAAATAATTTGTCTGAACATCCAAAAGATTATGAGCTTCACCAAAATTATTGAAGAGGTAACTTGCTGCACATTTCAAATGCCGTGCAGACTGGAAAAGGATAAAAATATGCAAGGCGCAAAGATGAAACTGAACTGCAAAATGATAATAAAGACAAAGAATTAAATAAAATCGCATAGATACATAGACAATAGGTGCAGGACCTGGCCATTCGAGCCAGCACCACCATTCAATGTGATCATGGCTGCTCATCCACAATCAGTACCTTGTTCCTGCCTTCTCCCCATATCCCTTGACTCCGCTAGCCCTAAGAACTCTATCTATCTTTTGAATGCATCCAGTGAATCGGCCTTCACTGCCTTCTGAGGCAGAGAATTCTATAAATTCACATTGCAAAGGTAATAAAAAATATTGCAGAGCAAACTACCCGCTATTTAATCTCAAAAATAGATTAAAATATCGCCCCTCACCTCCGCTCAGTTCACAATAACCAACCTGATCTCCCGGTGGCTTAGCACTTCAACTCCCCCTCCAATTCCGAATCCGACCTTTCTGTCCTCAGCCTCCCCCATGGCCAGAGTGAATCCCACTGCAAATTGGAGGAGCAGCATCTGATATTTCGCTTGGGTAGTTTACACCTCAGCGGTATGAACATTGACATCTCAAATTTCAGGTAGTCCTTGCTTTCTCCCTCTTTCCCATCCCCTTCCCAGCTCTCCCACAGCCTACTGCCCGCCTCTTCCTTTCTTCTTACCCCCCCCCCCCCACCCCTACATCAGTCTGAAGAAGGGTCTCGACCCGAAACGTCACTTAACCATCGCTGCATAGATGCTGCCTCACCCGCTGAGTTTCTCCAGTATTTTTGTCTATCTTCGATTTTCCAGCATCTGCAGTTCTTTCTTAAACATTTTGTCTACTCCACTGTGTTGCCTGCGCCTCCATCTTGTACCTCATGGTTTCCAGCTCGAGTTCCCTACCTCCCAGTTCGGACCCAACGCAGACTATAGATACCGACTGGCTATCAGCTGCCATACACGGCAGTTCTCCTTCCGTGCCCTGCGATCTACTCTGGCTGCGATGTGCCGGCACCGGCAGGACCTCGCTTTGACTCTCCCGTAACTTCGGGTCTCACTCACCCAGACCTGCAACGGACCCCAACTATACTTCATGCACCGGAAGATCCATGTCTTCAATCAACGATTCCTGGCCCACGTGGACTCCACTAAGGGCTGTAAACTCGTCCGCCTCCAGACCGCTCCTGCCACCGACACGCCACAACTCGACTGCCTGCAGGCCCCGGGCCCCAACGTTGCCTGCCCGAACACCACCTATTGCCCCCTCACCGATAACGCCGACCCTCGCTGCATCCTCGGTTCCCCCGACTATCGCCGCCATAATGGGACCGCCGAACCTCGCCGGGACCGCTGAATCTTGCCGCCTCACCGGGACTGCCGAACCTCGCTCCCTCACCGGTACCTACAACTATCGGCGCCTCACCGGGACCGCCTAACCTCGCCGCCTCACCGGCCATCCGCTGACCAGGACTTCCGACGCTTCGCCCGCTGACCCGGACTCCATTCCCCGCGGGCTTCCACCAGTGACTCTACCGACCCTCGCCACTCCACCGCTCTCCAGCAGGCCGCAGCCTTATCTGAGTCCTAGGCTCAGCACCGGGCCTGAAGTCTCCACGCTGCAGACTCTCACATCACGTGGTCTAACTGTGCTGGGTCCTAGTGCTCCCCCCCTAACCCGGGGAACCTCAGTGGTCATTCCACTTGATCTTCCCCTTCCCCCTTTAACCATGTGACTCCAGCTACTCCCCACCCACACTATGGTCCTCATGCCCCCCTCCTGACCACCCACCACCCCCCTACCAGACATCGCCTCGGCCTCCGTCTACTCACCTGCCTTACCCCGACCCCAACCCCCATCCTTGCCCTGTGTTCACCATCCCCCCTGACCTCCCCCTCTCTGATACCGAACAGTCTGTCATCAGCAGAGGCTCAACTTTGTTCCCCTCCATCCCCACCTCAATGAGTTCCGCATCCGCCACAATGTGGAGCTCTTCTTCCGTCGCCTCCGCATCCAAGCGTTTTTCCATGGGAAGGATTCCTCACCCCTAGTGATGACCCCCTTCTCCCGTCTACGGGCCCCCTCCTCTTGGACTCCCCCTCATGGCCATCTACCTGCTTTAGACCTTTTTATTTTAAACTGCCGGTGGAACATCAACCGCCTCAAATTTGCCACTCCCCTTTCTCACTCTAACCTCTCCCCCCCTGAACATACAGCCATCGACTCACTCTGCAACAACCCAGACTGGATGATCAAACCTGCCGACAAGGGAGGTGCCGTGGTAGTCTAGTGCACTGATCTCTACAAGGCTGAAGCCACGCGCCAACTCTCAGACACCTCCTCCTACTTATCCTTGGACCATGACCCCACAGATGAGCACCAGGCCACTATCTCTAGCGCAATCACTGACTTCATCAACTCCGGTTCCCTGCCCTCCCAAACCTCCAACCTCATCGTTCCCCAGCCCCGCATGGCCCGATTTTACCTTCTCCCCAAAATCCACAAACCTGACTGTCCTGGCAGACCCATTGTTTCTGCTTGTTCATGTCCCACCGAACTTATTTCCACATACCTCGACTCTATCCTATCCCCCCCTGGTCAAATCCCTCCCTACCTATGCCCAAGACACCTCACATGCTCTTCGTCTCCTCCATGACTTCCGCTTTCCAGGCCCCCATTCCCTCATCTTCACCATGGATGTCCAGTCACTCTACACCTCCATCCCCCACCACGAGGGTCTAAAAGCCCTCCACTTCTTCCTCGACCGCAGAAGCAACCAATCCCCTTCTACCGATACTCTCCTCTGCCTAGCGGAGCTGGTCCTTACCCTCAACAACTTTTTGTTTGACTCCTCCCATTTCCTCCAAATCCAAGGTGTAGCTATGGGCACGTGCATGGGCCTCAGCTATGCCTGCCTCGTTGTAGGGTATGTCGAACAATCTGTGTTCGAGGCATACTGTGGCCCTATCCTGAACTCTACCTCCGCTACATCGACGACTGCATTGACGCTATCTCCAGCACCTATGCAGAACTCACTGACTTCATCCATTTCAGCACCAACTTCCATCTGGCACTCAAGTTCACCTGAACCATTTCCGACATCTCCCTACCATTTCTAGACCTCACCATCTCCATCATAGGTATTGACCAACATCTACTACAAACCCACTGACTCCCATGGCTATCTGGAATACACTTCTTCCCACCTGTACTTCCTGTAAGGACTCTATCCCCTACTCCCAATTCCTCCGTCTACGCCGCATCTGCACCCAGGATGAGGAGTTCCAAACCAGGGCATCGGAGATGTCCTCATTCTTCAGGGAACGGGGGTTCCCCTCTTCGACTATAGATGAGGCTCTCACGAGGGTCTCTTCTATATCCCATAGCTCTGCTCTCACTCCCCATCCCCCCGCTCGTAACAAGGGCAGTCCCCCTTGTCCTCACCTTCCACCCTACCAGCCGTCACATACAACAGATAATCATCCGACATTTTCGCCACCTCCAACGGGATCCCACCACTGGCCACATCTTCCCATCTCCTCCCCTTTCGGCTTTCTTCCACAGAGACCGCTTCCTCCGTAATTCCCTGGTCAATTCGTCCCTTCCCACTGAAACCACCCCCTCCCCTGGCACTTTTCTTTGCAGGAAATGCTACACTTGTCGCTTTACCTCCCCCCTTGACTCCATCCAAGGACCCAAGCAGTCTTTCCAGGTGTGGCAGAGGTTCACCTGCATCTCCTCCAACCTCATCTATTGCATCCGCTGCTCTAGGTGTCAGCTGCTCTACATCGGTGAGACCAAGCGTAGGCTTGGCGATTGCTTCGCCCAACACCTCCGCTCAGTTCGCAATAACCAACCTGATCTCCCGGTTGCTCAGTACTTCAACTCCCCCTCCCATTCCGAATCCGACCTTTCTGTCCTGGGCCTGCTCCATGGTCCCACCGCAAATTGGAGGAGCAGCACCTCATATTTCGCTTGGGTAGTTTACACCCCAGCGGTATGAACATTGACTTCTCCAATTTCAGGTAGTCCTTGCTTTCTCCCTCTTTCCCCTCACCTTTGCAGCTCTCCCCCAGCCCACTATCTCCGCCTCTTCCTTTCTTCTTCCCGCCCCCTCCACCCCCACATCAGTCTGAAGAAGGGTTTCGACCCGAAACATCACCTAATCTTTCTCTCGATAGATGCTGCCTCACCTGCTGTTTTTCTCCAGCATTTTTGTCTACCGTAAAATATTAGCTACTCTCTTTCGGCAACAAAGGATTACCCTCGCCAGAACTTCACATGAAATAGGTAGAATATTCAATTTTCCATTCTATACTGCCATCGTAGAGTCTGTCCTCATCTTCTCCATCATTCCTTCACTCGTTTATTATATTGTTTACAGTGTACTATGTTTACATATTCAGTTGTACTGCTGCAAGTAAGAATCTCATAGTTCTATCTGGGACATGAAAATAAAACACTCTTGACTTGATATTCAGCAGTTATTTTTAATTTTTTGCCAAACATCAAAGTCACATGAACTGAATATATAAATTTTGAATCATATGCCTCCAACAAAACAAGAATATTATATAGTGTAATCATGCCCACTCCACCCATTGAGGAATTAAAGAATTACAGCAATTTAAAACTGAACATGATAACTTTGGAGAATGTATACAAAAATTACTTCATTGTGAATCATAGTGACAATATCTGCACCCGCACAAGTTAATAAAGCTGGTATTAAGGTCACATTCGCATGTAAGCCAACACCACTCTAACATCAATACTAAGAATACAATTCTTGTACGTACCAATCTGACAACAACATCTGCAGGTAATCCTGATGGACGTTATTATAAACAATATTCACTATGCAAATTTTGTGGTTTACCAATGGTATAAAATTAGTGATAAAAAGCTTGATTTGATTGTATTTATGTATAATATTATCTGATCTGATTGGATAACATGCAAAACAAAGCTTTTCACTGTACCTCAGTACGTGACTATATTGATCCTGAACCTAGTGATCTAAAAACGCAAAAGAGAGAATCTTTGAAGTCTTACCTCACTATCCTGAGTGATTTGTACTTGTTCTCCCTGTGGTACCTGTGCGATATGCAGGTGCCCCTGTACAGCCAGTAGACAGAAAAGGCATGGAAAGGGAAGAGGAAAAAGTATTACTGACTGAAAATAGATCACAAGGATACAAACGTTACCAGAGGAGAAAGGCTGAAGGAACAAATTAATCAAAAATGTATTTAACGATGATTTAACAATACAGATGCAAAATATTATAAATGGCAACCACAAAACAAGACCACTTTAAAACAAAGAGATATTGCAAATATTCCATTAATTTTCTAACTATTCACACAAAGACTAAAATATTTCACGTGACAATGAATGATGTAAAATCAAGTGTACATGTTACATCTGCATAAAATTACGTCCCATATTGGAAGCTTCATTTTATAGAAAACACATTTCTTGGAAACCCATAGCATCTCTTTACATACTGCCCATTTGATCAAAAGCCACTCTCTAGGCAAGCAATGAACACAGGAACACTTTTAAAGGGCAATTATTGGCAGTCCATTGCTGCTGCCTAGGCCATGTGGAACATAGAAACATGAGAAAGTAATGCAAGTAAGCATGCAGGTACAGCAGGCAGTGAAGAAAGCCAATGGCATGTTGGCCTTCATAACAAGAGGAGTTGAGTATAGGAGCAAAGAGATCCTTCTCAGGTTCAGATTCAGATTCAGATTCAGATTCAATTTTAATTGTCATTGTCCGTGTACAGTACAGAGACAACGAAATGCATTTAGCATCTCCCTGGAAGAGCGACATAGCAAATGTTCTGCAGTTGTATAGGGCTCTATTGAGACCACACTTGGAGTATTGTGTGCAGTTTTGGTCCCCTAATTTGAGGAAAGACATTCTTGCTATTGAGGGAGTGCAGCGTAGGTTCACCAAGGTTAATTCCCGGAATGGCGGGACTGTCATATGCCGAGAGAATGCAGCGTCTGGGCTTGTATACTCTGGAAATTAGAAGGATGTGATGGGATCTTATTGAAACGTATAAGATTATTAAGGGTTTGGACATGCTAGAGGCAGGAAACATGTTCCCGATGTTTGGGGAGTCCAGAACCAGGGGCCCAATTTTAAGAATAAGGGGTAAGGCATTTAGAACGGAGATGAGGAAACACTTTTTCACACAGAGCGTTGTGAGTCTGTGGAATTCTCTGCCTCGGAGGGTGGTGGAGGCCAGTTCTCTGGATACTTTCAAGAGAGAGCTAGATAGGGCTCTTAAAGATAGCGGGGTCAGGGGCTTTAGGGAGAAGGCAGGAACGGGGTACTGATGATTGTGGATGATCATCCATGATCACATTGAATGGCGGTGCTGGTTCGAAGGGCCGAATGGCCTACCCCTGCACCTAGTGTCTATTGTCTATAAAATGTCTTCCCTGTTGAGTTATTTTCAACACTGAATGACACCACGTATAACCTGTAACAAATACACTGCCTTGTAATCTTTAATGTGGACAAAATGGAGCAACCTTGGAATTAAAAGTAATAGTTGATCTAGCAATCCTGATGAGAGTTTCTACAGATAACATTAACTCCTGAAAGACCTGACTTTAATTTTCAGATTCTGTACCTACCTCTTCTCTATCCAAACTGCAGAATTATTTTCTTTCTACACCATACCTCGCTCATCACGCAGGCTGTGTTCCCATGAATGATAGTACTGGAGGACTGAGTGTTAAAACGCACAGTGCTGCAGGGAAGCTGGCAGAGCGCCTGCTCTTCCGTTTACTGCATGCTGTGATAACGAGAAGGTAGATGATGGGGGCCGGTGCAAACCGCCATCATCCTGGTTGTCTGTTCCTGTGCCAAGTACATGGCTCTCCTCCAGTAATAAATCACTCATGGCTCACTGTGGAGATGTTAGACAGTTTAGTGCAGGCAACATTGCTGCAATGTTGGGCTGAAGGTTAAATCTCAGCTAGCATGTTGTGTGTGGACCATTATTGGGGAAGGGGAGCAGCAGCACCAAGTGTTGAAAGACTGCCTAGATCCTTGGATCTCGACCAACACTTGTGAAAGAGGTGCCACAAGAGCACCTGCAAATACAAGGTTCACAGCTCTAGACCAGCACAGCATCAAGCAGCAGCAGTAAGGACACAGCAGGTATCTGGCACAAAGAACAAGGTCATGTACCTCTGAGTGATTAATCTGAAGATCAAAGGCGCTATAACAAATAAGCACTCAGTGGAATAATGCTCAGCAGTGTACCAGAATATTCATCCCATCAATTCCCCTTAACACAAAAAAAATCAACACAATTATCCCTGTTTGTTTTAAATTTCAGAAAGTATATCCCAGGTTTGTGTAACTTCTCATAACTTAATCATCACAGATGAGGTATCACTGATAAATCTACATTCCTCTCCAAAGCCGATGTATTTCGCCACGGATATAGTGTCCAGAACTCTTCATTTATTCCATTTGCGATCTAAGAAGGGCTTCGGATACCTGCAACATAGCTTTCATCTATATGGTTACCAGTTTTCTAAATACTCAGATTACGTTTCCATCCTTATCATTCGAATGATCTACCCCATATTCGGGCAGGGTGCCATTTCTGAGAAATGATCATAACCCAGACAGTTTGCAAGTTTGAGATGTAGCTGTGAACTTTTATTTTGAAATAATTTTGTTCCATCCTTATAAGGTCCATGGTATTGGATCACCCCACATTAATATCCATCTGTCAGTTCTGTTAATTTTGCTCAATCTATTAACATCTTTATAATTTAAATGCTCCCATCTGCACTACCTACAATGTCAGCAGTCCATGTGCTATCATGACTCTTAATCCCATTCATCATGTCATTTACAAAAAGTGAATAATGAACTGTTTTGGCTGATCAGTCTGAAGAAGAGTCTTGACCCGAAACGTCACCTACTCCTTCGTTCCATAGATGCTGCCTCACCCCGCTGAGTTTCTCCAGCATTTTTGCCTACCTTCGATTTTCCCAGCATCTGCAGTTCTTTCTTAAACAGTGAACTGTTATGAATTTCTCAATTTAAAGGAAGTATTCCAAAATGAACAGAATTTTTAAGATTGGAACAAAGACATCTCTGATGTTTAGTTTGGAGATACAGCGCGGAAACAGGCCCTTCGGCCCACCGAGTCCGCATCAAGCAGCATTAACACTATCTACACACACGAGAGACAATTTTACATTTGTACTAAGCCAATTAACCTACAAACCTGTAATTCTTTGGAGTGTGGGAGGAAACCAAACTTCTTGGAGAAACCCCACGAGGTCACGGGGAAAAGGTACAAACTCTGTACAGACAGCACCTGTAGTTAGGAGTAAACCCGGGTCTCTGCCGCTGTAAGTGCTGTATGGCAGCAACTCTACCTTTGTGCTACCGTGCCCCCGTAATGTTATGTTCTTAACCATTTTTCTATAACTGAGAAATGGAAATTAATTTACCCTGGGGATTTTTAATCTTCTTTGACAATTTTTCAGTGGACTACACAGGTGTAGGGATCATGGAACAAATTTAAGCTACAGCACTGATCGACTAAGCCCTGACAAGGACTGGTAGACTAGATTAATTTTACTGAGGTATATCTTGGCAATACTCACTACTTGTTGAACTTGTCCATCCTCTCCGATGCGATGGATGTGAACTTGCTGAGCATTTGCCAATGCATAGTGTAGTGTTTGGGCCTGGTTTTGCTGTGAATCTCCTGATGATGGCACTGATCCTTGCATTCCCCCTTCAACAAAGGAAAACAATTTTCAAATTCACGTTAGATAAAATTAGAACCACTCAAGAGTCATACAGCATGGAAACGGGCCCATCTCACGGCAAGCAAGATGCCCTATCTACACTAGTCCCACCTGCCTGCATCTGGCCTTTATCCTAATATTAGTAATAAGGCCTTTCATAACTTGCAGCCTATAGTTAAACACATGACATGTGAAATCCTGTTCACTGCCACAGCATTTGGAAAGCTAGACACTGTGATCTAATTATAAGAGAAAATCCTTGACCAGCCAAATAATGTTGAGTATTATCGACGTTGTGAATTTTATACTTGTTTCAACTATATTTAGCTTATAATTGAATCAGTAAGTAGGAATTAAGTATTTTACATCAGTTCCTTACTCCAAATGTTGCTGGGGACTCAATATAAAGGAATATGTGAAGAAAAGGCAGAAAACTGATTTAAAAAAAGCAGGTTCAAGATGGCAAGCTTCTTAAACCTGGTGGAGAAAACACTAAAGAGGTCCTAGCCATAATTTTAAGGAGTAGAGAACTGTAAGGCTGATAAATATAGTAACTACAACCCAGTCATTTTAGCTTCACTTGTGGGAAAGTTCTAGAAATAATAATTATGGTTAGAATTAGTAACATGAACATGGATCGATTGATATCGACAAATATAGGGCATACAGGCTATTAGAGGCATAGATAGTGAGAACCTTTCTCCCAAGGTGGAAATGTCCAACACTAGATAGCATAGCTATAAGCTGAGAAGGGAAAAATGTAATGGAGAAGTGTGTGGCGTTTTTTAATACGATCGGCTGCAGGAGGCGTCCCCGGGACACGAAGATGGCCAGACGGGCCGACCAGACTTTGAATAATGGCGTCAAAAATGGTTGTGCCCGCAAGAGTAATATATGCAAAAAGCAGTTGCTAATGTGACAAATAAAACACTATTGACTATTGAACTTCACCCCCTGCTTGCTTTGTTAAGTTATGTCAGCAGTTTGTGTTTTTGCTCACTTATACAGTTAATGGTTTAGATATTTCATGGACTGACATTTTCCTTTGTAGTCGACGGCAACTTTGGGTTTTTCATTATGTAAAACCCCAATTTTGTCATCAAGAGGGCACAGGAGGAATAACAATGATGACAGAGCAAGTCTGCCTCAGTGATATGGGTCGATGGAAGCCAAAGAGCAGTAATTAAAGAAAGAACAGTTGAAAAAGTATTTAAACTCTGCATGAAAAATCCCACTTAAAGTTATATATCATGGACTGAAGTCATTAAGCAACGAGAATTTGCCTCATCTACCTGATCCGCTCATGACCGAAGATGAGGGCGTCCTTCGGGCAAAACCTTTCACTGCCAAGCTTTGTCCACGCTGTTTTCTGCGCCATGCAGTTCGACATTTAGAGTCTATGCTCTGTTTTATTCGGTACCAATCCGATTCAGTGATTCCAAATTTATGAAAAAGATGACCTACAAGTGTTAAAAAGTTGCATATTTAACTTTGTACGAGATACACAATTACAAGCAAATTAGTGTAAACCTGGTCAGTTGAAAAAGCATCGCCACCAGTTGATCACGATGATTATATTTTATTGTCACTTATACCTGGCCAGGTGCAGTGAAATTCTTTGTTTTTGCATACAAAGTACACAAAAGAGACGCCACAAAGGCGTTGCAAAGTTAAAATAAGTACTCATCCCTTCTTTGTCCCCCTCAACCTCCCCACCAGGTCCCTAGTTCTCAGCAGTCCCCCTCCCCCCCACGTCCCCCTTTGTTCTGTGGAGGTCAGTTTTGGCACACCCTATGTCACCCAGGTGCCATTAAATCTGAATCCACCTATGGCTATCCTGCACACCCAAAGTATTACAATATGCCGTGGCCCAAAAATCCAATATCAGTGCAGCAAACAAGGCACTGGTGACCTCTGATCCATTGTCTGTCTAATTTAAAACAATCTTAGAAAATGTTCACACCTTCAGTTTATAAACGTTGAATCATAGGTGCCTTCATGTAGATAGTGAAGAGAATCTTGATACTAGTGCACTAAATGGAGGTGATTAAAAAAATATATATATTCTGGTCATTTTGCAATGGACTGTGCTTGGGCTAAGGGCAGCCAATATTATGAACTATTCCAAGTTACAAATTCAGACCCTGAAACTAATAGTAAATGATCTAGGTCATGCATTTTTCATTTTCACAGGAAAATAGATGGTATAGCAATCTCACAATACAATAAAAATACACAAAAATAAACATTTTCGGTCATCATTAAGTAATGGCCCTCAATACAAAAAGCTGAAAGAACAGAAAGTCATCCCAGAACAAAAATCTGGCATTTGCAAATAATAGACAGAAATGCCCCTGGTCATGATGCTTTTGTTGAGACACAAGGAACTCCAGATGTTGAGCAAAACACAAAATGCCGAAGGAACTCAGCAGGTCAGGCAACATTTGAAGAAGTGTCTCGACCTGAAATGTCACCCATTCCTTCTTTCATGAGATGCTGCCTGACCCACTGATTTACTCCAGCATTTTGTGTCTATTTGTCAGATAAGGATGCTTTGTCTCCATTTCACTTCTAGCCTTTGTCATTTCCTACACACATCTGCCAATCAACCCCCTCCTCATCTGTATCCACCTATCACTTGCCAAACTTTGTCCCATACCTGCTTTCTCTCCCCCACTACTATCAGTCTGAAAGAGGGTCCCAATCCAAAACATCATCGCCATTCCCTCAACTGACATTGCCCAACTCTATGGTAGACAAAAGCACTGGAGAAACTCAGCGGGTGAGGCAGCATCCATGGAGCGAAGGAAATAGACAACGTTTCAGGTCGAGACCCTTCTTCAGACTCACTCTTTGCCCAACTTTATGATGCTTTTGTTACTTACTTCCTTGACATAAATTTTTTATGCGACTTTTAAAAATATTTTAAATTATTTTAGCTTAGAGATACAGCATAGAAACAAGCTCTTTGGCCCACTGAGTCCGCACCAACTAGCGATCACCCATACACTAGTTCTAACCTACGCGCGAGGGACAATTTACCGAAGCCAATTAACCTACAAACCTACATGTCTTTGGAATGCAGGAGAAAACCGGAACACCCGGAAAACACCCACGTGGTCACAGAGGGAACATACAGACTCTGTACAGACAGCACCCACAGTCAGGATTGAATCCAGGTCTCTAGCACTGTAAGGCAGCAACTCAACTGCTGCATCACTGCTCATATTTGCTTTCCACCTGTTGATCTAGCTGGCACCATAGGTTTTTAAAGTCCATTCCTAATTGATACTGAAGCGGAAAGTCATTGAACAGCCAACCACATAAGTGGGTTTGGAAACATAAATATGCCAGACGTGATAATGAGGGCAGATCTCATTTCCTGAAAGACATTGGAGATATGGTATTGTTTATACAACAATCCACTCATTTCATGGTTGCTATTACTGAGTCTAGCATCACTTTTCAAGTGCAAACGTAGTTAAAGTCTCCAATTAACATAGTGCAAACTGGTTTGATGCATTTGGATTAACATGACAAAACTGTGGGTAATAGTGCAGTAATTTAGTCACTCTGTCAGCACTCCCCATGAGAAACAAGAAAATCAAATATTTAAATGCTGACAATAGTGTGTGATAGTTATATACTTGAAGTTTAATATACATCTAACACAAGTTAATATTGGCTGCAAAATGGTATGGGGCTGTATACCAGTCAACTTCAGTCAATAACACTTTCAGGCTTAGTGTTTTGTCACACTGACAAACATTGACATCAGTCAAATGCTTTATTCCTGGAATCATTTTACATAATTCTGGCATCCTTCTATTGAGAAAGCAAAAAAAGGATTTGTTCACATATAGTGGTAATGTCCCATTATCAAATATAAATGCGCATTCCAAGCAAGTTCCATTAAGATTGGCAGCCAAGTGAAATACAACTCAGCGAGCCTTGAGTCAGCATATCTCCTGGAAGTCAGACTGACAATCAAGTAACAGAGTGATAAGACTAACATGACTGAAAGAATATTGTAAGCCAGCTTCCTTGGAGAACTTCATCCATAGCAGTACAACGGACATCGATGCTCTTAGTCCGTGCCAGTTCTCCTCAGGAACATTGCAGCTCATCACATTCCCCAATATTTTCACTGTAGTCCTGATTTTTTTCCCCCAATTGATCAAATTCTCTTTTGAATCGACCTTCACCACCCTCAGCTGATATATGATAAACGCTAACCATTTGTTCTGTAAACAGGTTATTCTTTTGCCAATCACCATAAATCTGTGTCCTATAGACTTTGACCTTCCCACCAACTGGAACAGTTTATCTCCAGTATTCTGACAAGACTCTTCATTAGAACAACACATTTACCCTAATATATTTGCCAATAATACAATTATTACCAAAGATCCCATTCCAAGGCAGATGTAAACTCAAATAGAGAAGAGTTCCAGGTGAAGGTATAGGCCCAAAACATTGACTGCCTATTTCCCACATAGATACTGCCTGACCCATCGAGTTGCCCCAGCTGCTCTCTTTCATTGCTACCAATTCCAACATGTGTAGTCGCATGCCACAGCGTAGTCATGCGGTATCATTCACAGTGAATGCTGGAAACATATCGCCTGCTCTGAAAAAAGATAGCATGAGACGTGCTAGGCAAATGACATCTCCCACCCTATCAAGGAACCCTTTTACTTCTGCTAATGACAACCCTTGATAGCCCAGAAATGAAGCAAATCACAGGCACTCCAGGATAAGCTACGAAATGTGGTAAGATTGGGTCGAAGGGTGGGAAGATAAACCTGTGGAACATAAACAGTAAGATGCAGTGGCTGGGGCCAGTATCTTTATTCTGTACTTTTCATTCAATATTACATATATTCTATTCTGATAATTCAATTTGATAATTGACAGCATCAGCGTTGACCTGTCAATAAAAAGTTCTAAAAGATTTGTCATGCTTAACTAGTGGAAATCCAAGAGACAATGGGAAGTTTCACGTTTAAGAAGGAACTGCAGATGCTGGAAAATTGAAGGTAGACAAAAATTCTGGAGGAACTCAGCGGCTGAGGCAGCATCTATGGAGCGAAGGAAATAGGCAACGTTTTGGGTCGAAACCCTTCTTCAGACTTTTCATGAATAGTTTCATGAATGGTTGTTGTTGTACATTCATTTCTCAAAAAAATCCAAATCCCGAGAAATTTGGATGTATAAATTATCACATTGAGGATTCCACACTTGAGTACTTCTACAAAAAGGACACTAGATGTAGAGTCTAACTTAGTGCGCAACTTGGAGAAGGCAGTTAAGTTTGAGACTTCCTTGATCATGCACAAGCAAGCTTGGTGATATTTACTCATACCTCACACCGTGAATGGTCGGGCTCTGGGGAGTGTTGGAGCACAGGGATCTAGGATGCAGGTACATAGTTTCTTGAAAGTGGCGACACACGTAAATAGGGTGGTCAAAAAGTATTTCGGTGCACATCAGTCAGAGTATTGAGTATAGAAGTTAGGAGGTCATGTTGCAGTTATATAAGACGTCGGTGAGGCCACATTTACAATATTGTGTTCAGTTTTGGGAAGGATGTTGTCAAGCTGGAATGGGTGCAGAGAAGATTTACAAGGATGTTGCCAGAACTCTAGGGCTGAGCTTTTGGAAGAGGTTGTGCAGGCTGGAACTTTATTCCTTGGAGCGCAGGAGGATGAGCGGTGATGTTATAGTGGTGTACATAATCGTGAGAGGAATAGATCGGGTAAACGCACAGAGTCTCGAAAACCAGAGGTCAGAGGTTTGTGAGGGGGGGTGGGGGGTGGATATTTATAAAGAACCTGAAGAGCAACTTTTTTTTTACACAAAGAGTGTTGGGCATATGGAATGAGCTGCCACTTGAGGTAGTTGAGGCAGGCACTATCACACAGTTTAAGAAACATTAAGGTACATGGGTAGGATATATGTGGAGGGATATGGGCTAAACGCAGGCAGGCGGGACCAGTGTTGATAGGACATGTTGGGCGGTGTGGGCAAGTTGAGCCAAAGGGCCTGCTGCCACGCTGTGTGACTCTTTGACATGAATTCTGAATCTAATACATTTTCTCAATACTAATTCACTAAAGAAAGTCAGGCATGTTTCATTGCTGTTGTTAAGGTCTCAAATGTTCACTTTCCATGGGATAACTAACCTACACTTGGTCCTTTTCATAAAATTGCAATAAAAGCTCAAAGACTTGCATCTGAATATTCCCTTTCACAAGTTCAAGGCATCCCAGAGCACTCTGATGTTAATAAAGTGCCACAGTTTGTTTCAAAATAGGAAACCTAGCAGTCAATCTGCATGCAGCAATGTGTAAAGTGAACAGGGTCATCCTTAGTTTAGATCAAGGGTCGGCAACCTTGTTCTGCATAGGAGCCAGGACGCATGTCTGTGAGCGGAGGGCGGGCCGCATCTATCATGTATACACGTGGATCCCGCCCCGGATGGCAGGTATCAAATCACTTGTTCACAGAAGGAGCACGGCCGTGCCGACGGTTTTGCGCAGGATGCGGTACAGCCAGAGCTCGGCGCTCAGCCGCTCTTCGGCGCGCCGGATGATTACAGGAAAAAAATCCGCCTGCAGGCCGGATGATTTCGGCCGTAGGTTGCCAACCCTTGGTTTAGATGTTTGAATAGTAAACAGTAAGAAATTACTATTTGTTTAAGAATGCCATGGAATCTTTAGCATCCACATGAAATAGGTTGAATGCAATTACTAAATTAAATCAGAAGATAACTAAACAACAAATCTGGAATTACTGATTGGTAGGATAATATTTAAGATATAAACCAGCCTGAATTTTTGCCCAAAACAAAAATCTTTCTTTTTTTTCTTTCTTTCATTCTCAGTTTTTACCAATTTGAACAATAAATTTAAATGGCAAAGATATGATGCATATTGTTCACAGCAAATTATCCTTCGTATTTGTAACACACTTAAGTTATATTGATACCAATTAATCCATGCCTAGTACTGCAGAAAAAAATATTTGCCAATACTTATTATAATAGTTTATTTTATACTAAATAATAAATAGGTTAATGTAGAAAGAACACTATAATAGATGCAGAAAATAGCATTTTAACAGGTATGTAGAAAAAAAATTTGATGCATACATCTAATTCCGTAAATCATTAAAGGATCCAGCTGCTTTTTGCCATGTTTTCCTTGCCCTGAGAGATTGGACACAGCCTGTATCTCACGATGGAACAGATAATCCAAAAGTGTCAATGCCACTTTTTCGGCCGTTCTGCAGTTTGTGGCAACATGTTGCATATCAGCAGGAGTGATAGGACATCTGACTCGCATCTCGGGGTTGTTCTCATCACCTAACCATGTTCCATTTGGGAAATCCTCTGTGGAAAAAAAATTATAAAATTCAGAATTCAGGAGCAGTACATAACAGCACCAATTAAACTATTTTAAAAACAATTCCTAAATCTTATTCCATAAAATTTGATTGGGTCTTAATTTGTTTTTCAGTATTATCCTTTTAATAAAGGCTTATTCATATTCATCAAATCAATATTGATTTTTATGGAAGTCATGACTATATGTAACATAAGTAGCTGGAGGAACATTGGGTAAAAAAAAAACAGCCATAATTCTCTTTAACTGATTGTTCAACAATATATTTTCTTGGAAATACATACATAGCATGATGAGATATGACAAAATTATGATAAAATGAATATGAAATAACTGCAAAACTGATCAAAGCAGTCCAATTGCGTTGCCCATTCACCTCGCAAGGCATCATTTGGCCAGTGCATTCTTCAAAAGTCCAGAATATTCCTTTCAGAGTACTCACCAAAAATCAAGATCATCAGTAAAACTAAGACTCAGATAAATGTCTTCATTGCAGGCAAAACATATGTCTACACTCTGATATACATTTGATATTCATGATTTACAAAGATAATCAACCACTACCTCAGGGCATATAATTTCTAAGACAAAATCAGAAATGAACTTCGAGAGTATTTTGTTGTCATATGTACCAAAACGGAACAATGAAATTCTTGCTTGCTGCAGCATAACACAGTACTCAATAGATAATATAATAACAATTAAATAGTTCAATAAAACACCCAATATAGTGCAAAACAATAAGCCCAAAGTCCCTGGTGTAAGTAAGCAAGGTAATTTGGAGTTTAGTTGAAGTTCGTAGGGTTGTTGGGAAGAAGCTGTTCCTGAAACTGGACATTGCAGTTTTCAGACTTTTATACCGTCTTCCCAATGGCAGGAGTAAAATAACAGCATGGCCAGGTGTGGGCCCTTGGTGATGCAGGCAGCCTTTTTGAGACAACATCTCCTAAAGACGAGTAGGTCATAGCCATAAAGGACAAGGCTGAGGTTACCCGCCCTATCAGCCTCTTACCACTGTCAACCTGCAGATGTCAGCTCGCCTTTCCTGAGGGGATCTTTTTAGAAACATATAAATTTCTGAAGGGATTGGACAAGCTAGATGCAGGAAAAATGTTCCAGATGTTGGGAAAGTCCAGAACCCGGGGTCACAGTTCAAGAATAAGGTGTAGGCCATTTAGGACTGAGGTGAGGAAAAAATTTTCAGCCAGAGTTGTGAATCTGTGGAATTAAAAGTCAATAGTGCAATCAAAGACAGTCTACACCAACCAAGATGTCCCATCTAAGTCAGTACTATTACCCGCATTTGGCTCATTTCCTTCTAAACCTTTCCTATCCATGTACCTATCCAAATGTCTTTTAAATGTTAAGGCACCTGCCTTAACTACTCCCTCTGGCAGCTTGTTCCATCACCTCATGTGTGAAGTGTGGAATGGAAAGTAATGGATATGGAAGTCTCTATACTTGTTAATTAACTTAAATTCCAAAACTTGATGCAGTCCATCCTCGGACACTTGGCTAAGTTTGAAACTCATTTTATTTAGATAAATTATTGACCTGGTTAAAAAATAAGCAAATAGTCAGGAAACAGGATTTGAGCATCTTGCAAAATGTGATGATTGCCGTCGCAAAAGTATCTGTTTTGGTTTCAACCACTCACTCTCGGGATAGATATTAATGAGCTAGGGAGGACCTATATTCAGTTATTACAACAAATTTACCTGCAATTATTTAACCTATTCCTATAACACTCCAACCTTAAAACAAAAGTCTTGAGGATCTGTCACTCTTATATCTAACAATTTTCCACCAGGGGGAGCCACACGATGGCTGCCTCTCCAACGGTCTGTCTTCGTCTTTTCATTCTTTGTGTTATTAGTTTGTTGTAAAATGCATGTTTTTGCTTATCTTTAGTTTTTGTATTTGTGCGGGGTGGTAGGGGAAACGTTTTAAAATCTCTTTCCTCGACGGAGGTGTGACTTTATCCGTGTCGTATCTCCGTCTGCACTGTGGCCTAACATTGTGGAGATGGCAGCCTCTTGTTTGGGACTTCTAGTGCTCCAAAACCGCGGAGCCTGCGGGCTTTAACATCTTGGAGCGGGCGATCCCTTTGCCAGGGGTCAGCCTTTGGTGCTCCAACCTGCGGGAGCTGCGGACTTTCACAGCGTGGAGCTCGCGTGCCCTGGCTAGCGGCCGATTTCGGGGACTCCAAGCCGCAGAAGGTTTCGACCGTCCCAATACGGGAGCTCAAACCGCCCCGACGTGAGAGCTCGATCACCGGCTGCGGATGGTTCAACTCCCCCGACCGCGGGAGGAAAGGAGGAAAGAAGATAAGACTTTATTGCCTTCCATCACATTGGGGGAATGTGGAGGAGCCGCTGTGGTGGATGTTTATGTAAAATGTTTATGTAGTTGTGTGTCTTGTTGCTTTTTTGGTATGACTGTACGGCAAACCAAATTCCTCGTATATTGCAAAACATGCTTGGCTAATAAATTACGTTTATGATTATAATTATTACAATGTTTTACTGATAATAAATTAATTAAACATGTGTTGGTTTTCTACCACAACTCACATGTATCCACCTACCACTTGCTAGACTTTGTCCTGCCCCCACTTCCAGTTTCCTCGCCCCCCCACCACAATCTGAAGATGGGTCCCGACCCTAAATATTCACCAGGAATGCTGCCTGATGTTTTGTCTTTTGTCTTTTGTCTTTTCTACCACAACATGTTAAATGTTTACAATTTGCTGGTTTGTCCATTAACGATTCAGCCTAGGAATTGTTCCAATCAATTACTTCTTCATTCTTTCAAAGGCTGCTTTAATTAAATTTAAAATCTTGTTATCTTTCCCCACTCCTCATTCTCGTAAACCGAATACCGAATTTAATAATATTATGGTCAAACACTGCAAGCTGCAGTAAAACTCACATTAGCAATATTCCTGGCATGTTTCTGAAACTGATCCAATTTTGGTCATAGGCTATAATGCTGAGGAACAAAAATAGAACACTGCAATAGAGACAACACAAGTATGACATGTACAAGGTGCTGGTGAGGCCACAATTAGTGTAATATGTTCAGTTTTGATCACCCTGCAATTGGAAAGAAGTTGTTAAGTTGGATAGAGTGCAGAGAAGATTTACTAGGATGTTGCCAGGAAAAGGGCCTCTGTTATAGGGAGAGGTTGAGCAGGCTAGGACTGCATTCCTTGGAGCATAGGAGGATGAGGTGATCTTATAGGTGTATATGATCATGAGGGGAATAGACAGGGTAAATGCACCCAGTATTTTACCCAGAGTAGGGCAATCAAGAACCAGAGGACATATATGGTGAGAGGGGAATGATTTAAAAGGAATTTGAGGGGCATTTTTTTTTTTCAAACAGAGGGTAATGGGTGTATGGAATGAACTGCCAGAGGAGATAGTGGAGACAGAAACATTAACATAATTTAAAAGACAGTTGGACACGTACGTGGATGGGAAAGGTTTGAGGGATATGGGCCAAATACGGGCAGGTGGGACTAGTGCAGATGGGGTACTATGGCCGGCATGGGCAAGCTGGGTCAAATAACCTGTTTCCGCGCTGTATGAATCAATGACTATTTAATATTTAATTCCACATTAACATGGCCAAACCGTTAATTAATTATAGAGGAACAAAAGATTGCAGCTGGTGGGATTTGTAGCAAAGAAAGGAGAGCTGCAGGAGGAAATCAGACAGTCAAGCAACATCTGTAGAGGGAAATGGATAGTCAATGTTGCATAGAGGGAAGTAGCCAGGAGAAAGAGGCAGGACAAAATGTAGCAATAGCTGGATACAGGTGAGGGAAGGCTAATTGGCAAATAACTCTCAGGTGGGAGAAGGAAGCTCATTAACTTTGCTACTAACCTCCACCCTGTCTTCAAACTTGGACCATTTATGACGCCTATTTCTTGATCTCTCTGTCTCCATCTCAGGAGACAAACTATTCACTGATACCTACTACAAACCCCATGATTCCCGCAGCCACATAAACAACGTCCCTCCCCATCTTCAGACACAACTCCCACACTGGATGACGATTTATAGAACACTAGCTAACAATTTTGTGCAAATCAAATTCAGTCGGACTCTTCAAAAATAATTAGATAAATATTTAAAGGAGAAAACATTTACAGGGATGTTGGAAAATAGCGATGCCAGTGGGAGAAGTGGGAGTCACTTTTTCAAACAGTAGATGTAGATTCAATAAACCAATCGCCACCTTCTGTGTAGCTTTTTCTAAAACTATGGCAGAAGGAAGGAACCTGCTTCTAGACTTCTGCCAAAACCTTTCTGGCAAATTTACACATTTTATTCTACCCATTGGAAACTAATTTTGATTCAGCACCCAATAAAAGTTTTATGATTTTTAGTCAACATAAAATAATAAACTACTTTAAGATAAAGAAATTAAACCAAAGTAATTAAAAGCTTTCAGTTAATGTACATTAATAATTATTAAATAAGGCAATTTTTGAAAGATACATTAAGCTATGGTTTCTATTTTCATTAGGTAAGTAAATAAAAATTAAATGCACACATGTGATTAACATTAGTATAACAATAGGTTCTATAGTATACCAGAGAGAAAGATCTCAACAATAAGGAAACATTGATAATAAAACAATTTGACAGCAATCTATCATATCAAACAATGTTTTTTCATTCCAACTTAAAACTATCATAACCATGTTATTAATTATAGTAAATGACTTGTGGTATAGATATAGTGTTGACATCTTTTGCCATGCTGGAGTGGTCAGCTGTGCACTGGAGAATGAAGCAACATCGACAAGCTACTGAAGAACTAAAATAATCATTTTTGAAGTTATTACTGCATTAAAAAAACACACTACAATCACAATAAGGAATTTATGAAACTGCACTATTTCACATCGAATCTAGCACCGTGTCAAAGATACAAGACCCAAGAGAAATTATTGTTATGACTAGTATTGTTGCAGACAATAAATATTTCACAAATTCCATTCCTCCCTGAAATATTACTGTTGGCGCCATAGATTAAAAACGTGCAACATTACACACATCATGGCTAATCCCTCTATTCAGCAGCTCCGGATATTAATTTTGGTATCCAGAGAATATTGCAAGGCTCAAAGATCCTGTGAAGCTGGCATGTATCTATTGGCCTCAAACACACTAAAACGAGTAAACTGGTAAAAATCCATGACTAGTAAGAAGGTGATGCATTGTTCTGCTTCATGTGACAATTACATGGATGGTTTAAGGAATGTACCTTATCTAACGGAAAAACTGTCTAATTATGAGACATGAACACTGCTCTTAATTTTAGTGATGGTACTGGGTCAAATAATTCCATTATCTGGTGCGTCTTTAGAACCATTCTGAGAAAGTGTCTTAGCCCTGAAATGTTAATTCTGTTTCTCTTTCCGCACGTTGCCTAATCTGCTTGGTTTTTCCATCATGTTTTGTTTCAATTTGAGATTTCTAGCAGTCGCAGGATTTTTACTTGTTCACACCTTCAGACCTGTTTAATCCCTTTGCCTTCCACACTTATCTCCTTTAATCACTCCTATCCTGCACTCCACCTTTTCTGCCCATTGCCTTCCAGCTTTTCAACAGACCGCCATGAACTCCCACTTTAACTTTCATGTTTTCCCTGGCTCTGCTCTAGGTTGTAATTGGTAAATCTGTAAATTATTCTGTCAAGATGAATGGCCATCATCAATCTGAAGCATCTACTTCAGATTTACAGGTTTAGAGGAATTTCAATTTTGGCTTACATAGCTGAAACAACTCCTGTTGAACACAAACAGAATGAATTTATTAATGGACAATATCTACAGGAGTGCCTGAGGTAAAAGGCAAGTGGGACCCTTTTCCCAAAGCTTAAGCTACTTGCTAAATGCAAAATGATAAAACTGGATTATCAAAACATATGACAAAATATGATGAGAATTTTCATCTTGTCAATTGGTCGTAAATCTTGGTAAACTGCAATAGAAAATGAAAGATCTTCTTCTATGTGGGCAGCATCCGAAATATCTCCCTAACCTATCCAAACTAGAAAAAGATTAAAAATGCCCAATCATATCTTCCATTTTAATAAAACTGCACAATCTTTGCAATGAATACAATAATTTAGTACTCCGCTTCCAACATTATTTTGGTTAACTGAACCAACTAAACAGTGAAAATAATTAAAATTAAATTTAAAAAAGAGTGACAGGTTAATTAATTTGCTTAGAAATATTTAATATAATCTTCTTGAAATATATATCATTAAATGGTATTATTATCTTGCTGCCTCCCATTCCACATCAATTGAAATCAAGGGTGGAACAGTGACGCAGCGGGAGAGTTGATGCCTTGCAGCTCTTGCAGTGCCGGAGACCCGGGTTCGATCCCGACTACGGGTGCTGCTGTACAGAGTTTGTACATTCTCGCTGCGACCGCGTGGGTTTTCTCCGAGATTTTCGGATTTCTCCCACACTTCAAAGACGTACAGGTATGTAGGTAAATTGGCTTGGTAAATGTAAAAATTGTCCCTAGTGTGTGTAGGATAGTGTTAATATGCGGGCATCACTGGTCGGCGCAGACCCGGTGGGCCGAAGGGCCTGTTTCCGTGCTGTATCTCTAAACTATACTAAACTAAACAAAACAATTGTTACAGGGCAATTTCTCTTTCAATTAAAGTTGGGATACTTTGGGAAATTCATTGTCAAGATCCTCAACTGTGTCCTCCCAACAGCCATTGAGTTGCTCTTCAAATAGCAAAGTGATTTCCATCCACATAGACACAATAAACATGAAGCTCACCATGCAATAATTCCAACAGAAATTCAAGAACCAAATCAATCACTGTACATGGCCATTTTTGACCTCCTGACCCTGTCAATCAGAAGGGACTATGGAGGGGGAGGGGGAGGGGGAGAGGGAGAGGGAGGGGGAGAGGGAGAGAGAGAGATAGAGAGAGAGAAGAGAGAGACAGATCAGAGAGAAGAGCTAGAGAGTAATAAGGGAGAGAGCGATAGCAGAGAAGAGATAGTATAGACGGAATTGGCGCTGTAATTAAGACGACTAGCACAGTGTACGGTGAGTTCTTTAAAAGAGGGGAGAAAGGGAGAGAAGGGGGAAAGGGTGGGAGGGGAAGGGGAGGGGACCAACTTTTAAGAAGCCAGACAACTTTTAATGCCAGAGATACACAGTTGTGAAGTTCAGCGGGCATTTAACATTACCGGTCGGTTATCGTTGGTTCTGAAAACCCGTGCTTACGTTTTATTCCCCCAAGTGGGCCACTTCCATTGCCACAGTGAGGCCACATGCAAACTAGAAGAGCAGCACCTCATATTCCACTTAGGTAGCTTACAATCTAACGGTATGCGCATTGAATTCTTCAATTTAAGGTAACCAACCTACAAAAAAGACCCCTACCCTTGCCCACCCGATATTCACTACCACATTTTACTCTCACTCTCTTCCCTGTGCTCACCTGCATTCAGATACTTTTCTCCCCTTCCCCCTCTCCCATCCATCTTCCATCTACATTCTTTCTTCTGGCTTCACAATCCCCATCCTTATCTCACACTTTCTGTCTTCATCTCTGGCATTTGTCCAACCACCCGCCAATCAAAGCTTCACTCTCACATGTATCCACCTATCACTTGCTAGGCTTTGTCCTGCCCCCACAACCAGCTCCCCTCCCCTCCCCCCCCCCCCCCACCACAATCTGAAGAAAGGTCCCAAACCCAAATATTCACCAGGAATGCTGAGTTACTCTGGCACTTTTTTTTTTAATCTATAAGAAGAAGTTGTACAAGCTTGGATTTTCTCCTTTGGAGTGCTGGAGTCTGAGTAATGACCTGATCGAAGAATATAAGATTATAAAAGGCATGAATAGGATAGTCTTTTTTTTCTCCCAGAGTAAGAATGTCAAATACCAGCTTAAAGGTGAGCGAGGATAAGTTTAAAGGATATTTACAAGGCAAGCTTTATACACAGAAACTGACAGATGCCTGTAATGCGCTGCTGGGGGGAGTTGACAGAAGCAGATAAGACAGAACACAAATACATGAATAGGTAGGGAACAGAAGGGGGCTCATGCACAGACCGAAGTGGTTACTTTAACTTGGCATTATGGTCGTCACAGACACAGTGGGCTGAAGGGATGTACTTTTCTATGCATCTATCTATGAAAAATCCCAACCTTGAAAATGTAATTCTCCAGTAATACCTTTCATGCGATTTTCTGTACTAATTCAGACAGTTTGAATTTTTCTCTTGGGTGGGAAAGCACAGTTAAACATCCTGGAAGCCACTGAAGTTAGATTGACAAATGTAATTCAGAAGCACCCTCTCCGACCTTTGCCTTGAGCATGCCTTTGATTTTGTATCCTGCAAGTGATGTGTTTGGGTGATTCTATTCTAATCATGCAGATATAATGTCTTTGCTTTGGCAAATAAAAGTGACTTTTGGCTTGTAGGAACTGAATGAGAAATATTTTAAGTGTGAAACATAATTCCTGTGTTATCCAGTAGCATTAGTCAGAGGGAATAAAACAGAGGGATGAATAGTATTGGTTGTAGCTTATGGTTCCAAAAGGTACCTTTGGTATTCAGCCACATCTACCCTAGTCCGGGGTTTGTGTAGATCCTCTGCAGATCCGTGGCATTTGATTAACATTCTTTTGTGCAACCTGTCACTCCCCTCCATGACTGGAATCACCAGGAAACCCGTGAAGGATTCCTTTTTTGCGGAATCCTCTCATATTTTTCCCATGAGAATCTCTGATAATCTTCTCATAATTTTATAGTTCCATTAGGTCGTCCCTCAGCCTCCACCATTCCAAGTTTGTGAAATTTCTCCTCAAAGCTAATACTCTCCAGTCCAAGAAACATACTGGTGATGGAAAGAGCTGCTGATGCTGGTTGATACCCAAGAAAGACACAAAGTGCTGGAGTAACTCAGCAGGTCAGGCAGCAACGGGATGCCACTAGTCACATCTTCCCATCGCCGCCCCTTTCAGCTTTCCGCAGAGTCCGTTGCATCATAACGTAGGGCAGCACGTTGGTGCAATGGTAGAGTTGCTGCCTTACAGCGCCAGAGCCCCAGGTTCAATCCTGACTATGGGTGTTTGCCTGTGCGGAGTTTGTACGTTCTCCCCTGCTTGGGTATACTCCATGGTCTCTGGTTTCCTACCACACTCCAAAGACATACAGGTATGTAGGTTAAATGGCTTGGTAAAATTTGTAAATTGCCCCTAGTGTGTGTAGGATAGTGTAAGTGTGCAGGGATCGCTGGCCGGCGCAGACTCAGTGGGCCAAAGGGCCTGTTTCCGTGTTGTATCTCTAAACTAAACTCACTGATTCGCTCATCCCTTCCCACCCAAACCACCCCCTCCCCGGAAATTAGCCCCTGCAACTGCAGGAGATGCATCACCTGTCTTTGTACTTCCTCCCTCGAATCCATCCAGGGACACCAACAGTCCTTTCAGGTGAGGTAGAGGCTCACTTGCACCTCCCCAAATTTCATTTACTGTATCCGTTGTTCTCAGTGTGGGTTCCAATATATCAACGAGACCAAGCTCAGACTGGGCGATCATTTCACTGAACACACGCTCATTCTGTCTTGGCCTACGCTATCTCCCAGTTGCCAAACATTTTAACTCCCTTCCTATTCCCACACTGACCTTTATGTCCTGGGCCTGGGCCACGGTTAGAGTGAGCCCACGCACAAATTGGAGGAACAGCACCTCATATTTTGCTTGGGCAGCTTACAAATCAAGTAACCCCTGCATTCCCTCTCCTCCCCTCCACCCCACCCTAGACCTCTTCCCCAGCCAACAAAGGGCCTTAATGGGATCCACATTATATATTATGGGCCATCTGTTGCTGACCCTGATTTGTTCTGGCCTTTTCCTACTGTCAGTCCCCCCCTCCCCACCTTATACTTTCAGTCTGAAGAAGGGATCTGACCAGAAATATCACCCATCTTTTTTCTCCAGTGATGTTGCCTGACCCACTGTGTTACTTCAGTGCTTTGTGTCTATCTTCAACCTACTGGTGAACCTGTTTTGCACCCTAAGTCTCCACATCCTTCCTATAATGTGGCCAAATATAGCCGAACAAATGTCTTCTACAGTTGCAACATGATGTCCCAACTAAATTCCCCGACTAAAGGGCCTGTCCCACTTTCACGACCTAATTCACAACCTTTTTTACTCATGGACATTTTTCATCAGGCTAGAAAAATGCCCCGACCTACTTGATGCCACGAGTACGACTAGCATCACGACCTACCTACGACCTCCTACGACCTTGTGACGACCATGTTGCGAGTATGAGTCCAGGGCAAACTCGGCAGAGGTCGTGAATTAGGTCGTGAAAGTGGGACAGGCCCTTAATGAATGCAAGCACACCATAAGCCTTCTTTACCACCCAATCCACTCGTGCATCTACTTTCATGGAGTTATGAACTAGCAGGCCAAGATTCCTCAGTGCATTCATACTCCTGTGTTTTGCCATGCACTGTATACTTCCCATTTACATTTGACCTCCCAAAATTCAACACATCTCACTTGTCAGGATTAAATTCCATCTATCGTTTCTCCATCCAAAGTGCCAACTTACCTATATCCTGGTGTATCCTTTGATAACCTTCCTCCCTATCCACAATTCCACCCATTTTTGTATTATCTGCAAACATGCTAATAGATCACCTACACTTTTAAGTCAAATCATTTGCAAACAGTGCATTGCAAACACAGAGGCCTCAGCACTGATCATTTGCTCCACCAGTCACAGTCACACAGTTGGAAAACATCACTCTACCACCATGACCAAGCAAAATCTTGGATCTAATTTACCAACTCACCTTGGATTCCCTGTGACTTAATTTTCAGAACAGCCTACCACGAGGGATCTTGTCAATTGCTTTACTGAAGTCCTTGCAGATGCCAACCACTGCAACACCCTCATCAATCATGTCCATCACATCCACAAAATTCTCAATCAAATTTGTGAGATAAGACCTCCCCTGCACAAAGACAGGTCGACTATCTGTAATAAATCTATATTCTTCCTTAGAATGAATTCAGTCCTTAAGGATCCTCTCCAATAAAGTCCCTCCCACTGATGTAGGGTTCACCAGCTTATAAATTCCTGGATTGCCCTTCTTAAACAATGGAATAACACTGGATATTCTCAAGTGTTCTAGCTAAAGAGGATTGAAAGATCTGTATTAAAGCCTCAGCAATTTCCTCTGTTGCTTCCCTCAACATTGGGGAAATCCCACCTTACTGTTTTTTCAAAATACCAAACACCATCTCCTTCTTAGTATCAACATATTTTGGATTTCAAAATATTTATCCTTCATACGACATGATAGTTGACCATTTCTTCATGTTTTTCCCTTTTCCATTCTGTGCGTTCTTTATGGACTACAGTGCCAGTATTACGTCTGGGTAGACAGCTGGAATTCTACTCCAGAGACTCTTCAGTAGATACATTTGTGAAGGGAAAGGGACTCGTGTTAAACCTCATCATACAAGCAGGGGTGAGAAAATTAGAGAACGTATTGGGTTAATATTTTTCTCTCTAAAATCCAAAAGAGGCAGAAATCAGGAAATGAAACCCAGGCCAAGATCCAAGTCCTACATCTGGCAAACAATTCCAGTACCCAAGGGTGTAAATAATGTGGGAGTCTGAGACACCCAGACAGTGCTACACATCACAAAATTGTATGAAAAAACACCTGGCAAATCGAATGAGCTAAATTTCTGCTCAGTTGGAAATATATTCCAGCTGAAATGTGCATTATAACTTGCCATTGTTGCAACTAGGTAGTTTGCCTTTAGTATTTTGAACAAACATTCACAGCAGAAATGACTGTATATTTGCAATGTCTTCAATGGAAAATTGTCAGACATAAATCCTGAACTGATTTTATGATCTCAATTCCTTTTCCTTGGCAGAGGCATCTAATTTACACCATCACGTCATCAAGAGTGGAGTGAGGCCGACTTCCTGACAGTTTTATCTTTTTAGAAGCATAGAATTGTACAGCATAGAAACAGGCCATCCATCCACCTCAGTATCCAACATCTGGTTCACAGGTTCACCGACATCTCCCAACCGTTTCTTGATCTCACCGTCCTCATCATAGGAGATAGACTATCGACTAACATCTATTATAAACCCACTGACTCCCACAGGTATCTAGATTAAACATCTTCCAACCCTGCCTCCTGCTAAGACACTATCCACTACTACAAATTCCTATGTCTATGCCGCATCTGAGCCGAAGGTGAGGTATTCCATACATAGATAGATACATAAAAAATAGGTGCAGGAGCAGGCCATTCGGCCCTTCAAGCCAGCACCGCCATTCAATGTGATCATGGCTGATCATCCACAATCAGTACCCCATTCCTGCCTTCTCCCCATAACCCTTGATTCCGCTAGCCCTAAGAGCTCTATCTAACTCTCTTTTGAATGCATCCAGCGAATCGGTCTCCACTGCCTTCTAAGGCAGAGAATTCCACAAATTCACAACTCTCTGGGTTAAAAAGTTTTTCCTCACCTGTTCTAAATGGCCTATCCCTTATCCTTAAACTG
Organism: Amblyraja radiata; assembly: GCF_010909765.2. Lineage (NCBI taxonomy): Eukaryota > Metazoa > Chordata > Chondrichthyes > Rajiformes > Rajidae > Amblyraja > Amblyraja radiata. The sequence goes on along the minus strand of NC_045972.1, from coordinate 4,195,709 downwards.
TGGTCCCTGGTTCCGGACACCTCCAACATCTGGAACATGTTTCCTGCATCTAGCGTGTCCAATCCCTTAATAATTGTATATGTTTCAATAAGATCCCCTCTTGTACTTCTAAATTCCAGAGTATACAAGCCCAGCCGCTCCATTCTATCAACATATGACAGTCCCACCATCCCGGGAATTAACCTCATGAACCTACGTTGCACTCCCTCAATAGCAAGAATGTCCTTCCTCAAATTTGGAGACCAAAACTGCACACAATACTCCATGTGTGGTCTCAATATGGCCCTGTACAACTGCAGAAGGACCTCTTTGCTCCTATACTCAAATTATCTCGTTATGAAGGCCATCTTTCTTCACTGCTGCTGTACCTGCATGCTTCCTTTCAGTGACTGATGTACAAGGACACACAGGTCTCGTTGCACTTTCCCTTTTCCTAATCTGACGGCATTCAGATAATAATCTGCCTTCTTGTTCTTACCACCAAGGTGGAAAACCTCACATTTATCCAGATGTCCTCATTCTTTAGGGAACAGATGTTCCCCTCTTCCATCATAGATGTGGCTCTCACAAGGGTCTCCTCGATATCTCGCAGCTCCACTCTTGTTCCCCTCCCCCCCCCAGTCGCAACAGAGAGTGTCCCTAGTCCTCACCTTTCATCCCATCAGCTGTCGCATACAGCACAAACCTCCGACATTTTCGCCGCCTCCATCCGGATCCCACCACTAGCCACATCTTCCCATCTCCGCCCCTTTCCGCTTCCGCAGAGACCGTCCCATCTGCAACTCCTTGGTCAACTCGTCACTTCCCACCCAAACCACCCCCTCCCCAGGCACCTTCCCCTGCAACCACAGGAGGTGCAACACCTGCCACAATACCTCCTCCCTCGACTCCTTCCAAGGACCCCGACAGACTTTTCAGATGAGACAGAGGTTCATTTGCACCTCCTCCAACCTCATCTACTGTATCAGCTGTTCCAGGTGCAGACTCCTATATATCGGCGAGACTAAGCGCAGGCTCGGCAAACGTTTCGCTGAACACCTCCACTCAGTCTGACTGAACCTACCTGTATCTCCAGTATGCTAAACACTTTAACTCCCCCTCCCATTCCCATACTAACCTTTCTGTCCTGGGCCTCCTCCACTGTGAGAGTGAGACCCAGTGCAAATTGGAGGAACAGAAACATCATATTTCGCTTGGGCAGCGGTATGAATATTGACGTCTATAACTATAATGGAGATTGCTTTCCCTCTATCCCCATTCCTCCCCCTTCCTAGTTCTCCCACTAGTCTGACGGTCCCCGATTAAATTTAATCTCTGTATGCTTCGATGTCACCTCATAGCAAAAGGATTTGAGTATAGGAGCACGGAGGTTCTACTGCAGTTGTACAGGGTCTTGGTGAGACCACACCTGGAGTATTGCGTACAGTTTTGGTCTCCTAATCTGAGGAAAGACATTCTTGCCATAGAGGGAGTACGAGAAGGTCACCGGGACTGATTCCTGGGATATCAGGACTTTCATATGAGAAAGACTGGATAGACTCGGTTTGTACCGCCAGAATTTAGAGATGAGGGGGGATCTTAGAAACGTACAAACTTCTTAAGGGGTTGGCAGGGCTAGATGCAGGAAGATTGTTCCCAATGTGGGGAAGTCCAGAACAAGGGGTCACAGTTTAAGGATAATGGGGAAATCTTTTAGGACCGAGATGAGGAAAACCTTTTTCACACAGAGAGTGGTGAATCTGTGGAATTCTCTCCCGCAGAAGGTAGTTGAGGCCAGTTCATTGGCTATATTTAAGAGGGAGTTAGATGTGGCCCTTGTGGCTAAAGGGATCAGGGGGTATGGAGAGAAGGCAGGTACAGGATACTGAGTTGGATGATCAGCCATGATCATATTGAATGGCGGTGCAGGCTCGAAGGGCCGAATGGCCTACTCCTGCACCTATTTTCTACGTTTCTATGTTTCTCCTAGCTAACAATGATCTATTCTACAATTTCCTTGAACCTCATCCCCTTTGATATCTCGTTTTCACACCTTACCCTTCCTTATCTCTGTGTCTCCCTCGCACCTGATTCTCAGTCTGAAGAAGGTCGACCCGAAACATCACCCATTCCTATCCGGAGATGCTGCCTGTCCCGCTGAGTTACTCCAGCATTTTGTGTCTGCCTGATCCACAGCATGCTGTGCTCAAGTAAGTCAAGTGCTCAGTTGGGAACCTCTCAAATGTTGTCAGTGATTCAGTTTGAACCACTCAGTCAGGCATTAGAGGTACTTACTATTTTGGGTGAAGAAGGTCTCCTTCATATCTCCTCTAAATCTTTTACCTCTTACCCTGATACAAGATAGTGCACAGGACTTGGACTACGTGGAATTTGTTCACAAGGACAAAGTGCTGGAGCACATCAGCAGGTCAGGCAGCATTGTTGGAGAACATAGTTAGGTGACATATCGGGTCAGGACCCTTCTTCAGGCTAATGGTGGTGTGGGGGGGGTTGGGAAGAAACTAGAAACGAGGTGGGGGTAGTCAAAGTCGAGCAAGTAATAGGCGAATAGAGGTGAGGGCTTTTTTTTATTGGCGGATGCTTGAACAAAGGCCAGAGATGAAAAGACAAAATAAATGCACGAATTGTGAAGCTATAGGAAGGAATATACTGTAGGTGGAATGGATGAGGGAACAGGAAAATGGGAAATGGGGCACATCCAGGTCCCATAGCGAAGAGAGGGGACAAAAAAGGTAGGAGAGGTATTTGTAGGGTAGTTACCTAAAATTGGAGAATTCAATGTTCTTATCATTCATTTGTAAGCTACCCAAGTGGAATGAGAGGCACTGTTCCTCCAGTATGTGTGTGAGCTCACTCTGGCCATGGATAGCAACTGGGTGATCCAGAGGGCCTTGACAGACTGAGCACAAGTGTTTGGCGAAACAGTTGCCTAGTCTACACTTGGTCGTACCAAAGTAAAAGAAGCCACATTGGGAAAACCGAGCACTAATATTGGGTGTGTAATGGACACTTGAGAAGGTTGAGAATGAGCCAGGTAAATGGGCCAAGGAATGGCAAATGGTGTCAATTCTGTTAAGTCCAAAGTGTTGCATTTTGCGATGTCAAACCAGAGTACAATTTTCACAGTGTACAGTAAGGCCTTGTAGAACACTTAGGAGTAAAGGACAATCTACTCTCGTTATTACAGATCACTTTATAACAGATTTTGGTTGTAGTGGATTAACGTGTCTGTTTGTGGTGGCAGTTGGCGGGCGGTGCACAGTGCAGTGTTTGGCAACAGAAAGGCGGCAGAGGGGAGAGAGAGTGAGCAGTAAAGCAGTAAACCACGGGGAAATGACAGGCTGGGAAGCAGCAGAGCCTCTGGCCCTACACATGGTGCACTGGGGCAGGCCCAGTATTCACACCGCCTTCATGATGCTTGCTCTCTCCGCTCCCGCAACCGGAAGCATGCCACGTGGCACCAGCTCGATGGTTATCTGGCGGCAGATGGAGGCAGTGCAACGAGAGCCTGGCATGGTTACCAGGTGACTGCGGCATGCGTTGTCACGGTGATGCAGATCCAGTGGTGTGCTCAGTGGCGGACTGGCCAGGGTGTCAGCTTGCCCGATGGCAAGTGGGCCCCTGATGAAATGGGCCCCCTATATCAAGTGGGCCCCTGATGAAGTGGGCCCCCTTTGTCTCCTGGCAACCAATACTTTTAGACCCAGTCTGCCACTGGGTGTGCTGCATCTGAATCCTTCAGCTGGGACTTTGTTTTGTTACAACCGCTGCAAACCCATGTCCAATGCAATGCTCTTGATGGTGCTCGGTGTCTTTTTGAGGCAGCGCCTCCTTTGGAATTTTATGTTATAGTTGTACATGACACTGATGAGTTCCATTTGAAGTATTAGGTTTTAGATTAGGTTACTCTTCTCCAGAAATGATGTAATTAAGCTGGAAAAAGTGCAATAAAGATTTACAAGAATGTTGCCAGGACTCAGGGGCCTGACATAGGATCTGCCATTTAGGATAGTAGATTTAGGCCATTCGGCCCATCAAGACTATTCCGCCATTTAATCATGGCTGATCTATCTCTCCCTCCTAACCCCATTCTCCAGCCTTCTCCCCATGACCACTGACACCTGTACTAATCAGGAATCTATCTATCTCTGCTTTAAATATATCCACTGACTGCATCCGAAGCTTTCTGTTGAGCAGGTGGATTGGGGAATAGTTGATGGAATACAGTGAAATGTGAGGTGGTGCATTTTGGGTGTACAACATGGGCAGGACCTACACAAGGCTCTGGGGAATGTTGTAGAGCAGAGGGATCTAGGAGGACTGGTATATAGTTTGTTGTAAGCGGCATCACAGGCGGATAGGGTGGTCAAAAAGTATTTTGGCACATTGGCCATCATCAGTCAGCGCATTGCGTAGAAGTTAGGAGGTCATGTTGCAGTTGTATAAACAGTTGGTGAGGCAGCATTTAGAGTATTGTGTTCAGTTTTGGACACCATGTTATAGGAAAGATTTTGTCAAGCTGGAAAGGGTGCAGAGAAGATTTACGAGGATGTTGCCAGGACTCGAGAGCCTGAGTTATAGAGAGAGGATTAGCAGGAATGCTAAATTCCAGCGTTCCAGGAATTCTATTCCTTGGAACGCAGGAGGATGAGGGGTGATCATATAGAGGTGTACAAAACCATGAGAGAAATAGATCAGGTAGACGCACAGAGTCTCTTGCTCAGAGTAGGAGAATCAAGAACGAGAGGACATGAGTTTAAGGTGAGGGGGGAAAGGTTTAATAGGAACCCGAGGATAACTTTTTCACACAACGGGTGGTGGGTGTATGGAACGAGCGGCCGGAGGAGGTAGTTGAGGCAGGTATTATCGCAACATTTAAGAAACACTTGACAGGTACATGGATAGGACAGGTTTAGAGGAATATGGGCCAAACGCAGGCAGGTGAGACTAGCATAGCTGGGACATGTCAGCCTATGTGGGCAAGTTGGGTTGAAGGGCCTGTTTCCATGCTATTTTCCATAACCACTTTAAAATATACAGTGAAAATGACTATCTCAAAAGTGTGTTGCTACTGGCACGTTTTTAACTTGACCAACTGCAATACCCAAGTTTGAGTAATGCTTCTTCCCATGATCTACATACTGCGTCAATCCCCTCAAAAAATGTTGCTACCCTCCAAGCATTTAACGGTATGGCAATCCCAGATAATATTTGGATATTGAAATTTGCCCAGTACAAAAATCTTTTCATTGCATCTTTCTAATGAAGGCCTACATATCTGTTCCTCTATCTTATCATGACCATTAGGAGGTTTGCAATAAACCCTAACAGAATGCCAACATCCTTTTTATGCCTCATCTTAACGCAAAGGGCCTTGTTTGATGAGCCTTCTAGGAAATCCTCCCTAAATAATGAAGTAATGCAATTTGTGATTGTGCAAGTGCAAAACCTCCACTCCTTTTACCTTCAAGCTACAGCCCCCCACCACCATGCTTAACCTTAACACCAGGGTGCAGCATAGCAACCTGAAGTCTCTTGCCTGGAAATTCTCCAATGTGGGATATGTAGTTGCCAGTCCCACCCATCCTTCAGCCATATCTCAGTGATGGCAACAATATCATGCACCCCCATGTTAATTACAACTTTGAATTCAACTACCTCAATTATACTCTTTGCATTATTGCATTAAAGTAAATGTAATTTAGCTTTGAATTCTCTTGAAGTTCACTCACTTGTTCTGCTTACTGGGCTTAGTATTTCTCCTCAAGGTGATGATATCTCTCCATTTGAACAACTACTTTGAGCCCTTTTCCCCTGCCAGTTAAGTTTAATTTATTTACCTTGATTAATCTTGAGTCCAGTTTATTTTTTCTTACTTTAACAGTTTATATATCTTGACTCCACCATGCACCAAACATCTATCTATCTTGGCCTTCAATTATTCAATAGTTCAGCCTTCACAGCTCTGAGCTAGAATATCTTTGTCAAGAATATACCCAGTAAATGAACCACCACAGTCCTCTTAAATAGATAATCCCAAAGATACATGCTGCTCTGCGAATAAAACAATTCTTTTCATTTCAATCCTGATCAACTAATTATTATTTTGAAACTCTTCCTTACTGTTATGGACACCCCAGACATGGGAAACCTCATACCTGAAAATACTTTATCAAGATCCAGAACAAATTCAGAAATGAGATCACTTCTTATCCTTCAAAACTCAAGTATTGGCCCAGTCTATTTATGATAACTACCAAACCCCACCGACCTCCTTTACCAAGTACAATGTGCAGTTCTAATTTCTATTTTAAGGGATAACCTGCAAGAAGGTTTCTTGATAACAGAGTATTGCTGAGTAGATTGCATCTTTATTCATTGGAGATTTTAAGAATGGAAATGTAACTATATGCGATTCTGATAGTGCTAAGGGGAGGTTTTCACTAGCATGGTAAAACCTGGCAGGGGGAGGAGCTAAGGGCATGATAAGGTCAGTCTTGATCTTATCATGCAGTGGAAGAGACTGACATGGTCACATGCTCCCATTTCTAATGTCCTTAGGTTCAGTAGACAAATCAGTTGCTGCTGAATCTTTGAATGGCTTTTCCTTAACTAGCGAACATTGATGAACATTCTGAAGAAAGTGGTGAAGTTCTGCTTTATCTGCCTTTGGTGGGAGGTGAATCCCAAGATTTGGGGAACAATCGTTATGGTCTTGATGTTATAGGGTGGTGAAATGTGCAGTAGTGCAGGCTGGGAGAGCACTTTTGCATTCTGAATTTTTTATTGGAAGGCTAATCCTCTTATCAGCTTCAGTGATGGGACATATTTAATTATGCACATATGCAAATATTTTTTGTGTTCTGTAAATTGATATCTGAAATTGGACTGGTCCAGGTTCTCAGATGAAGGAAGTAAATGTTAAACAGGTCTCTGCTCATCCTGTAGATTAAATCCACTCCCGAGGGGAATGTGTTGGAGATCAATTGTAGTATTCCATCAAGAATAACTCAAAAGGTTGGCTTGGACATCTTTTCCTGACCCCAGTCTGTACTGGGATCAAATCTTTGGTAAAACCATTAAGGTCACAGCTTAGGTGTCATTATGCATTTAAGTGGAATGATAATGAAATTATGTGGACAGCCAAACAAGAGGCATATGAATGAGGCATACTTCCAGCAGCCATTGGTTGTCCTCCAGGATGCACTCTCTCTCCTCCCAAACCCCCTCTCTCTCTCTCTCCCTCCATCTCTCTTTCCCCTCTCTCTCTCCTCTCTCCCTCTCTGTCTCTCCTCTCACCCCTCTCTCCCCTCTCCCCCCCCTCTCCCTCCCCCCCTCTCCCCCCCTCTCTCTCTCCCCCCTCTCTCTCCCCCCTCTCTCTCCCCCCTCTCTCTCTCTCTTCTCTTCCCTCTCTCCCCCCTCTCTCTCTTCCCCCTCTCTCCGTCCCACCTCACTCTCCCCCCTCTCTCTCGTCCCCTCTATCCTCTCTCTCCCCCTCCTCTCTCCCCTCTCTTTCCCCTAACTCTCTCTCCCCCCTCTCTTTCTTCTCTCTCTCCCCTCTTCTCTCCCTCCCCCCTCTCTCTCCCCCTCGCTTCCCCTTCTCTCCCCCCTCTCTTTCTCCCTCCCTCTCTCTCCGCCTCTCCCTCTCCCTCTCCACACACTCTCCCCTCTCTCTCTCCCCTCTCTCTCTGTCTCTCCTCTCCCCTCTCTCTTCCCCCCTCTCTCTCTCTCATCTCTCTTTCCTCCTCTCTCTCCCCTCTCTCTTTCTCCTCTTTCTCTTTGCACCCCCATCTCTCTCTTTCCCCCTCCCCCCCTCTTCCCCCTCTCTTTTACCACCCCTCTCTCTTCCCCCTCTCTCTCCCATTCTCTCCTACCCTCTCCTCCCTCTCCACCCCCTCTCGTCTTCCCTCTTTCTTCCCTCTCACCCCTCTCTCTCTCTCTCCCCCCCTTCCCATCTCACTCCACCCCCTCTCTAGTCCTGGCAAATACACGTCAGCCCCGCAAACTCACCAGCCCCGGCTCCCCGCATCTGTATCCGCCCGCTGCTTCCATCCCTCCCTCAGCCCCGGCCCTCCAACACCCGCGGACCATGCAGTTTATCCGAGTTTTTAAATTTTTGTTGATCACAGAATTTCTCACCACAGAGCGTGAGAAATTTCTGATCAGCGTGAGAGTTTGCTTGAGGGCGTGATTCTCACGCTCAAAGCGTGATAGTTGGCAGCCCTGTAACTTCTCCCTATAGCTCAGACCCTCTAGTACTGGCAACATCCTCATAAATCTTCTCTGTACTCTTTCCAGCTTGATAACATCTTTCCTGTAATAGTCAGAAGATGGGTCTCTCCAGAGATGCTGCCTGTCCCGCTGAGTTACTCCAGCATTTTGTGTCTATCTTCGATTTAAACCAGCATCTGCAGTTTTTTCCAACACACTCTTTCCTATAACACATGTATATTGTTCCTGCAACGCGCGGTTGCGGGGGGGGGGGGGGGGTGGGGGGGGCTGTGGGGGGGCGGCATGCGGCGTCACACGCACTAACCGCCCCCACACACACACTAACTGCCCCCCCGCGCACACGCTAACTACCCCCCTTGATATTATATTAATATTATTAATTTGCTCCTTTACCCCATATCTGCCCTATCCACTGACGCATAGCACCCAACGGGCGAGTGAGTGGGCTGCGAAATGCGGAGAGAGACAGAAGCGGCTTGACTCTCTGGAAACCGGCAGCTGAGTGAGCGGACAGGGGATGGGATGGGAGGGGCGGGGCTTCACGAGCTGCACCGGCAGTGAGGAGAAAACTTCTTCAGCGCGTGGGCGCCAGTGACACCGCGATCTGCAGAACAATGATCCTATAGCGGAGTTGAGCTGTAGGATCTTTGCTGCAGAACCTTCTCGATCTTTCTGCGCCTTTTGAAGAACGTGGGTGGGCTAACGTACCTCGTGGAAAACTGCACATGCGCGTTGACAGCAGCTGCATTAATTCAGAGCAGCGGGAGGGGGGGGGGGGGGGGCACGAGGAAAGGCATTGTGAGGTCAGCAGCTGGGCAACCTTAATATTTTTTTTAAATGTCAGTTTGGTGATAAATTTTAGTAAATACTAGATAGATAGATATATGATATATATGATGATATCTATCTATCTATATATATATATATATATATATATATATATATATATATGGTAAATATGCGTGGAAAAATATGGGGAAATGCACAAATATCAATTTTATTGGCAACAATACTAATGCTGCCAGTGGCTTCTTTGCAGTAAACATAAGAGAAACAAACTGCAAGGAGTAACAGAATCAACATCTAGATGACATAATTGATAGATTAGAGGATGATTATATACTATGACTTGTTCACAGACATTGATTAGAGTTTTCCAAATGAACTATAAAGCTTATATAAGTCTTACCAAATTATTAAATCGTAAATTTATAAGTAAATTCTAAAATTATTAATATTGACTGTGCTATGCTTTTAAAAAGTTTATTTTGCCTACCTTCAGAGTTCAATGTGATAAGTGTGACATTTGGTGCCAGATTCTGACCTCCTGATTGACCACTATTGGAGACAGTATCACTTGTTTCAGATCCACTTTCTACATCTTCCGTATGGCTATCTTCGAGGCCTGGAATCTTCACAATTATTGTGTTCTGTCTCTTCCCTGGCAGAGAACTTTGTACCCAAAGAAAGAATGCAAAATTAATACGGAAACCTTGCTAGGTTTCAAGTTACTGACTTACAGAAGAATCAGTAAGAATCAAATATATTTTTGGAGCTGTATAGTTCATCGATTATAACCAAATTACAACTCATTAACGTTCGATTGTTCAGTCAATGTATTTCAGTGAGCGTGCAGTAGCGGGAGATTCCAAAAAGCAGCAATTGGATTGATTGAGTCTATTTCAGTGTCCGAGCCACAGCGAGAGATTTAAAAAGACATCTGTTGGAATGGTAGAGTAATAAAAATTGGTTAATTGAGCAGCCAATAAAAGGAAGACAATATGCAGCCTATTGGGAGTGAGGCTGTGTTGAGGGGGAGTGTGAGGTTTTGACTCAAGAGATTAAGGTAAGGAGGCTGAGCCCAGGAGGTCAAGGTAGTCTGCTATTTCTTGTGCGTGATTATGCTTTTTCTTCTCTTGGTTTTAGTCAAGTAGCAGTCGCAGGTGGAATGGTGCAATGTTCCTCTTGCAGGATGCGGGAAGTCAGGGAAACTGCTGGTGTCCCCAATGACTAGACCGGTTGTAACTGTGGCCAGGTGCAGCTCCTTACAGGCTGCATTAGGAACTGTAGCTGGATGGCCTCAGGATGATCTAGGAGCATGAGAGCTTCATAGATGGGTGTTATAGTGAGGTGATCATGCCCATGGTACATGAAGAGGGTGGCTGGGTGACCACGAGGAAAGGGAGCAGACAGAGTGCAGGTGACCCCTGTGGCCAATCTCCTTCAAAACAGGCATACCCTTTTGGATACTGAAGTGTTGGAGTGACAGCGGTAGTAGTCCGGCCTGGCTCTGAGGCACAGTGCAGAAGGGTAATGCCAGACAGAGCCATAGTGATGAGGCTTGTTAGTTGGGAGGGCAGACAGGAGATTAGACACCAGGATGATGTGTTGCCTCGCTGGTGCCAGGGTCCAGGGTGACAGAGTGGCTGCATGACATGACAAGAGTGAGCAGCCAGAAATCATTGTGCTTATTGGCACACATCACATGGGGAAAACATCAAATGATTCTGCAGAATAATTTTCAAAATGATTACAGAGAGTTAATCAAAAGGTGAAAAAACAGGACCTCCAAAGTAATGATCTCTGGATTACTCCCGATGCCATGTACTAGTAAGGATAGAAAGAGGAAGATGGTACAGGTGAATGCATGGCTGAGGAGTTGGTGCAGTGGGCAGGGCTTCAGATTTTTGGACCATTGGCATCTCTTCTGGGGCAGAGGTGACAAGTGGGATGGGTTGCACCTGAACTGGAGGGGGAGATACAAAACAGGACTGAGGCAGTTAAGAGATTGGACGCCAGTATGGAAAATTATGAAAGAAATATCAGTGGACAAAATAAGCAGGAGTACACCGGGGAGCAACAAAGAACCATTTGGATTAAATTGCAATTATTTTAGTGCGAGAAGCCTGATGGTTAAGGCGGATGAACTTAAGCGTGTGGAGGGCTACTTGCGACCGGGACATTGTAGCCATTATGGAAACTTAGCTAAGAAAGGGACACGACTGGCAGCTTAATTTCCCTTGGGACGTGTTACAGGAATAGAGTTTGGGATCAGAGGAGAGGGTGTAGCTTTATTGATTAAGGAGAAAGTCACGGTGGCAGTCCGAGATGATATTACTGATGTTTTGTCCTGTGAGGCAATATGGGTAGAGCTCAGAATAAAAATGGGATGATCACCTTGTTGGGAGGCGCCCAAATAGTCAACGGGAATTAGAACCCCGCGTGGGTTTTCAGGTGCTCAGGTTTCCTCCCACACTCCAAAGACATACAGGTTTGTAGGTTAATTGGCTTCTGTAAATTATCCCTAGGTAATTAGTGTACGGATGATTGCTGGTCAGCGCGGACTCGGTGGGCCGAAGGGCTTGTTTCCATGCTTCATTTCTAAACTAAACTAAATTAGACCAGTAGATTGCAGGCAGCTGCAGGATTAATATGGTTGTCAAAGGGGATTTTAACTTTCCCAATATAGACTGGGGCTGTCATAGTGCCATGGGCTTAGATAGGGTGGTTTTGTCAAATGTGCTCGGGTAAGTTTCCTCAAGCAATATGTAGAGGGCTCTACATGGCGGAGGGCAAAGCTGGATTACTCTTGAGAAATTGGGCAGGGGAAGTGACTGAAGTGTCCATGGGTGAGTCTTTTGGGACCAGCGAACACTCTTCTAATAGCTTTAAAATAGTTATGGACAAAGACATGGAGGGTCCACAAAATTCTGAACTGGGACAACACCAATGGCATTAGAAAGGAACTTGCTCAAGTTGATTTGAGTAGGTTGTTTGTCGGCAAAGTCCGGTATATGGGATGTTTTTACAAGTGTGACGACGCGAGTTCAGAGTATGTATGTTCCTGTTAGAGTGAAGGACAAGGCAAGTGGGAGTGAGGAAGCTTGGATGGCAAGTGAAATTGAGGCTCAGGTCAGGAACAAATGGCATGAGACAGGTATAGGCAGCAGAAATCAAGTGTATCCCTAGAGTTTCGGGAACTAAGGACCATACTTATGAAGGAAATAAGAGGGTAAAAAGGGGGATGGATGGGACATAGCTCTGGCAGATAATATTAAGGGAAATCCAAAGGGATATTGTCAATAAATTAAGGAGAAAAGGGTATCCAGAGAGAGAATGAGGCACCTCAGGAATCAAAGCAGTCAACTCTGTGTGAAACCACAGGAGATGGGCAAGGTCCTTAATAACTATATCTCCACGGAAAGACGAGGACCGGGGAACCTGGTGCAGTCAATGGAAGTGTCTTGTGGGCAGTCAGTATTACATCGAGAAGGTGCTGCAGGCCCTAACATGTATGAAGGGACTGTAACTATATCTCTTGAGCATGACCAGTCTCCGGCAGGCGAGTCAGGCCTACTGGGTGGGTGGGTCTTCAGTCCGTGGTGGGCCAGTCTCTAGTCTCCGGCGGGCTAGTAAGGCCTACTGGGCAGGTGAGTCTCCCGATCTAGGAGTGCAGGTACACAGTTCCTTAAAAGTGGCATCACAGAATGATAGGGTGGCGAATGCGGCTTATGGCACATTGGCCATCATCAGTCAGAGAATTGAATATATAAATTCATGATACAGTTGTACAAGACATTGCTGAGGCCACATTTAGAGCATTGTGTCCAGTTTCGCTCTTTCGTAGGAAAGATATTGTTAAGCTGGAAAGAGTGCAGAAAAGATTTATGAGGATGTTGCCAAGACTCGAGGGCCTGAGCTGCAGGGAGAGGATGAGCAGGCTATGACTTTATTCTTTGGAGCACAGGAGGATGAGGAGTGATCTTAGAGGTGCACAAGATCATGAGAGGAATCATAAGGTAAATGCAGTGTTTAACAGAATTGGGAAAACAAGAACCAGGGGACATAAGTTTAAGGTAAGAGGGGAAAGATTTAATAGAAACCTGAGGGGCATCGTTTTCACAAAAAGGGGGGTGGGTATATGGAATGATCTGCCAGAGGAGGTAGTTGAGACACGTACTATAACAGAATTTAAAAGACATTTGGACAGGCAAATGGATTGGAAAGATTTATAGGGATATGGGCCAATGTAGGCAGATGGGACTGGTGTAGATGGGGCATCTTGGTCAGCAAGGACGAATTGGCCCGAAAGGTCTGTTTCTGTGTTGTATGACTCTAAATGCTCCTTTAAGAAACTTCACCTTCACAAAATGGCTGTGAAAACATATTCAGATGTTGAATATTTCAAATTAACGACACCAGTAGTGCCATGATACGAGTTCAAGCATTGTCATAAACCATGGCCCTCTGCTTCACACTCTACCAAGCCAACAACAGTATTTCATACCAAACTTTAAAAAAAATGAAATAACAAAGTTTTGAAATCAGGATTAGATGATTAAGAAGTACCATCAGAATGCTAGAGTCTTCGTCGTATAATTTCAAAATGTTGTTCCATTTAAAGTATTAAATAAACTTTACTTTGAAACTTGTATTGCTGGACTATAACAGCATACTAATATTTAAAAGTCACTTGGACAATGATAGGAAAGGTTTAGTGATATTGTCTAAACATGGGCGAATGGGACTGCATAAACAGGGAATGGATGTTTGGCTGAAGAGCCCGTTTTCATGCTGTATGAAATACTGCCATTTTATAAAAGTGATATCTCTATATAACTAAAGTCCGTCTTGTTTGTGCTTGTGTGCGTGTGTGTGTGTGCGCGTGTGTGCCAATCTGGTTCATTCCTATCTTCTTCCAAACGCTAGGCTGTAGCCTTCCCATTTTCACACATCCAACACACATTTAGTCCCTGGTGGCGATAAACATCTTCCCGTCGCATTTCCAAAGTTATTAATCGTTGGAATTTTAAAAACAGCCCAAACCGTCTTCTCACAGACAGCTTCCAGCCATTCTCACAGTGATGATGTCACAATGCCTCTCACAGTGCACCAATCACAATGGACTCTCAAGCTGGCTTCCAACTGCCACAATGACATCACAATGGGATGTTGCCAACGGTAACGAGGTTGCTGCCCCTCTACCAATATCTGAAGGTGCTGGTCACCAAGTTCTGGTTGCATTTTGGTCCCACGATCCTGGTGTTTGGGCACATGGCAGGAAGTGGGAAGGGCCAATCGGAGGGGTGGGGGACTCTCATCGGTCCTCCCCAAACCCCCCACCTGATCATTCTTGAAGGTGCCAGCACAGGTGGATAACATGGTTAAGTACAGGAATGTCTTTCCTTTGGAACTTTGCATCAGATACATGTTACTTTGATAACAAACAAAAGCATTGTTAATTATTACGAAACAGGGTATGAAGAGATGCTGATGTAAATGAAATTAACTGTATCTTGGTCTGAAGAAGAGTCTCGAGCCAAAACGTCACCCATTCCCTCTCTCCAGAGATGCTGCCTGTCCCGCTGAGTTACTCCAGCTTTTTGTGTCTATCTTCAATTTAAACCAGCATCTGCAGTTCCTTCCTACACTTAACTGTATCTTAGACTTATTGTTTGCAAAATATGCAGTTGCATATGTGACAAATAAAGTGCAATTGACTCTAAGGAAATCAGAGGAGCAATAAGGGGGCAGGAGATAGCTCTCGCAGATAATATTGAGGAAAATCCAAAGAAGGGTAAGAGGGTGACTAGAGAGATAATAGTGCCCCTTAGAAACCAAAGTGGTCATCTCTGTGTGGCTCTGAAGTAGATGGTCAAGGTTGTTAAAGAGCATTTCTCCTCTGTGTTTACTGTGGAGAAAGATGTGAAGACTGGGACAGTTAATGGAAGTGTCTTGAGGGCAGTCAATATTACAGTCGATGAGGTACTGAACATCTTAAGGCGTATGAAGGTTGATCAATCTCCCAAGCCTGATCTGACAAATACGGGGACTGTGAGAAGCCAGGGAATTATGGGTGCCCTGCTAAGATACATAAATTCCAGGGTGAGGTGCTGGTAGACTGGAGGGTGGCTAATGCTGTGCCTCTTTTCAAGAAGGGCTGCAAGGAATTAGATGATTTCTTTTTGAAGAAGCAACTAAAAAGATTGGTGAGGGTAAAGCCATAGACATTACCTATATGGACTTCAGCAAGGAATTACATACTGTTCCACATGATAGGCTGCTAATGAAGGTTAGATCTCATGGGATCCAGAGAAAGCCAGCTGACCGGATAGAAAATTGGCTTCGTGGAAGGAAGCAGAAGATGATGGTGGAAGGTTGTTTTTCCGACTGGAGGCCTGTGACTAGTGCTGTGCCTCAAGGTTTGGTCCTGTTTGTGGTATATGTCAGCAATCTGGATTGGAAAGGGTATAATTAGTAAGTTTGCAGATGACACAAAAGTGGGTGGCATCATATATAGTGACGGTTGTTATGAAAAATTGCAGCAGGATTTAGTTGAGTAGGTGGGGTAATTGCGTTTAATACAGATAAGTGCGATTGATGCATTTTGGGAAGTCAAACCAGGGCAGGACCTTCACAGTGAATGGCAGTGCTCTGGGGAGTGTGACAGAGCAGACAGATCTATGAGAGCAGGTACATATTTCTTACTTACAAGTTTGCAGAAGACACTACCACAGTCGGCCAGATCTCAAATAATGACAAGATAGAGTATCGGACGGAGACAGGGAACTCTATAGCATGGTGTCAAGACAACAGCCTCTCTATTTCAATGTCAGCAGAACAAAGGCGTTCCTACACATATTTATTTTTACAAATGCACCGTAGAAAGCACGCTGTCAAGATGCATCATAACATGGTATGTCAACTGCTCTGCTCAAGACAGCAAGAAGTTGCAGCTTGTAGAGAATCCAGCCCAGCCCACCATGCAAACCAGCTATCTCCGCATCAATTTACAGAATCACGGAGTCATACCGCACAGAAACAGGCCCTTCGACACAACTTGCCCACGCCAATCAAGATGTCCCATTTGCCCGTGTGTATCTCTCTACAGCGTTCCCATCCATGTATCTGTCCAAGTGTCTTTTAAATGCAGTCACAGTACCTCCCTCAACTATCTGTTCTAGCAGCTCATTCCATAAACCCTGTGAGTGAAACAGTCATCCACGAGATTCATGTTAAATCTTTCACCTCTCATCCTAAACCTACGTTAACCTCGCGTTTTGAATTCCCTTACCCTGCGTTCACAATCTATTCCCTTCATGGTTTTATACATCTCAATAAGATCATCCCTCAGCCTCCTGTGTTCCAAGAATAAAATCTTATCCTGTCCAAGCTCTCCTTGTAGTTCAGGCCGAGTCCTGGCAAAATCTTCGTAAATCTCCTCTGCACTCCTTCCAGCTTAATGACATGCATCCTACAGCAGGGTACTCAAAACTGAACAAAGTACTCCAAATGTGGCCTCCATGTTCCTGGAGAGGGAGCAGGCAGGGCCCACAGGCACCTCGGCCGCTTTCCAGGAATGCTGGGCGTTGCAGGAGCTTGAGTGCTTCTTACATGAATGTAACGTTTTGGTTTGATACTCAGATGTATTTTTGTTATTTTAGATAGATGTCTCCTGAATGGTGTATTCACTGTCATTTTGTACCTGTAAATAAACTTACTCTGGATTAAAAAAAGTGGCCTCACCAATGTCTTGTACAACTGTGGCATAACGTCCTAACTTCTATACTCAGGACCTGACTCATGAAGGCCAATATACCAAAAGCCTTCGGGAGCACCCTATCTGTGACAACACTGTCAAGGAGCTATGCACCTGTACACCAAGATCCCTCTGCTCTACAACACTACCCAGAGCCCTAACATTCACTGTGAAGGTCCTGCCCCGGTTTGAATTCCCAAAGCGCAGCAACTTGCACTTATCTGCATCAAACCCCATTAGCCATTCTTCAGCACACTTGCCCAGCTGATCACGATTCTGTTGTAATTTCTGATAATCATCTTAGCTTTCCACATTACCACCCATTTTAGTGTTATCTACAAAATTATTAATCATGCCTTCTATATTGTCATCCAAATCGTTGCTATAGAGAGGCCTGGATAGAGTGGATATGGGGTGGATGTTTCCACTAGTGGGATGTTTCCACTCGGACCAGAGGCCACAGTCTCAGAATAAAAGGACGTCCCATTAGGAAGGAGATTAGGAGGAATTTCTTTAGTCAGAGGGTGGTGAATCTGTGGAATTCATTGCCACAGAAGGCTGTGGAGGCCAATCAATGGATATAGTTATGGCAGAGATAGATAGATTCTTTATTAGTATGGGTGTCAGGGGTTATGGCGAGAAGGCAGGAGAATGGGGTTGAGAGGAAGATAGATCAGCCATGATTGAATGGTGGAGTAGACTTGATGGGTCGAATGGCTTAATTCTGTTCCTAAAACTTATGAACTCATAAACCACAAAAATCAATAGGCCCAGCACCAATCCCTGAGACACACCATTAGACACAGGCCTCCAGTCTGAAAAACAACCTTCCATCATCACCCTTTCTCATTCCAGTTGGCTAGCTGTCCCAGGATACCATGTAATCTAATCTTCCAAAGCAGCCTACCATGCAGAATCATATCAAATGCCTTGCTGAATTCAGAACTTTAACTTGTAAGCCAACCAAGGCCTTGTCCGTAATTATTTTAAATCTCAAAAACTGTGGACGATGGTCTCGAAGGGCTCACTCACTGACTTCAGTCACTTGCCCTTCACAAATTCAAGCTTTGCCCTCTTCTTTGTTGGGCACTCTACATATTGCCCAAGGAAATGTTCCAGCCCGTCTAAACCCTTATCATCATGGCAGTCCCAGCCTATATTGGAAAAGTTAAAATCCTCTCATGTGACAACCCTTTTGCAGCTGCCTGCAATCTCCTAGCATGATTGTTCTAATTCCTGTTGACTCTTTGGGGGCTAAGAGTACACTCCCAACAATACTCCACCGATACTTCACGCTGCTTTTGGAAAAGCAGTTAACAT
Source organism: Amblyraja radiata (assembly GCF_010909765.2). Taxonomy (NCBI): domain Eukaryota; kingdom Metazoa; phylum Chordata; class Chondrichthyes; order Rajiformes; family Rajidae; genus Amblyraja; species Amblyraja radiata. Next base: position 4,177,618 of record NC_045972.1, on the reverse strand, counting down.
AATTAAAGATCACTCATACCCAGTCATTCCTTCTTCTCCCATCTTCCACAAGGTGGAGAATACAAAAGCTTGAAAGCACATAATACCACCAGATTCCAGAACAACCTCGTCCCTGCTGTTATCAGGTTCTTGAACAGACTCTCAAATGGAAAGAATGAATTCCTAATCTTCCAACCTATCCCGTTCAGCCTTTACACTTTTTTTGTTGTCAATCCACACTTTCTATGTAGCTGTAAGACTATTGTCTGCACACTGTTTCTCTTTTGCACTACCGGATATACTCATGCATTGTATGATTTTCCTGGATAGCGTGTAAAACAACGTTATTCCACTGCATCTTGGTACATGCGACTACAATAAGCCAAAACCAATATATTAAATGTAACAAGTCAGACAATAATTTAGATGAATTAAAAATTTAACATTCTTACAGAGTGTAATAATTTAAATAGTTTAACTTATCTCTGCTAAATTATCAGTCAAATAAGAAAATAAATCAAAGGTTTACTAACTTGCTGAGAATATTATCCAGGGTATCTGTTCCTCTGAGTATACTTTCATCTTGAGCAGAAACCTTGGAAACGAGTGGGTTCTGACAATCACTATTTAATATTACGGTCGTTTGTGGAACAGTGCTGCAAAAAATGTAATTGAAAAAGACATTTGAATAGAATATACAGTGCATACTAATCGAGATCATAATATAAATATTTGATTTAACAACTATGTTTTCATTCCATTTTCATTCAAGGGGTAAAGATTTTATAGGAATCTGAGGGATAACTTTTCACACAAAGGGTGGTGGGTGTATAGAACGAGCTCCCGGAGGAGGTAGTTGAGGCAGGGACAATCGTGATGTTTAAGAAGCAAGTAGACAGGTACATGGCTAAGACAGGTTTAGAGGGATATGGGCCAAATGCAGGCAAGTGGGACTAGTGTAAACGAGACATGCTGGTTGGTGTGGGCAAGTTGGGCCGAAGGGCCTGTCTCCACATACATGGAGATCATATTTTGAGAAATATGATGGGCATTGAAACTATGCATAATAATCGTAATTTGATCTCATACCAGTATAATCTCAGATCTTTATCCCCACTAACCCGCGGCAACTAAATAGGACTCAACTGTTGTTTGGTCAGCCAGAACAGTTTCTTGCACCTGATCTCATTTTATTTTCTTTCTTTCATGCAATAATTGTCTAAATTTACAGTTTAACTATAACTTAGTGTAGTGCAGGTACATATTTCCTTGAAAGTGGCATCATAGGTAGGTAGGGCATCAGGGCGGCTTTTGGCACATTGGCCTTCATCAGTCAGAGTATTGAGGATAGAAGTTGAGAGCTGTATAACACTTTGGTGAGGCCACATTTAGAGTATTGTTTTCAGTTCTGGGCACCATGTTATAGGAAGGATGTTGTCAAGCTGGAAAGGTTGCAGAGAAGATATATGAGGATTTTGCCAGGACGAGAGAATCTGAGCTATCGGGAGAGGATGAGTAGGCTGGGACTCTATTCCTTGGAACGCAGGAAGCTGAGGGGTGATCTTATAGAGGTGTACAAGATCATGAGATAAATCAACAGGGTAAATGCAGTCTTTTAATGTTCTTAAGCTGGAATGGGTGCAGAGAAGATTTACAAGGATGCAGCCAAGTCTGGAGAGCCTGACTATGGAGGGAGGTTGAGCAGGCTATGACTTTATTTGCTTGGAGCTCAGGACGATGAGGATTGATCTTATAGCGGGGAGCGGATAAGGCCACAGCCGACAGCAAGAAACAGCACCAGGAGAGAGGGGCTTGCTGGTGCACCTTGCGAGCCGGGAGTGGGGTCGAAAGCCGCGGCTCTAAATGTCAGGGAAACAGAGCCTGGGATGGGTTGACAGGTCATTCCATTCACATTCAGTTTACATTTTATATTTGTTTAAAGTTTCTGCACTCCATGGTGCTTTAGAGACACAGGAGTGGTGTCATTAGTGGGCCAGGGGTGTATTGTCCTTTCATTATCACATGACCCCTGTTGGCCCGGAAAACGGATCATCCAGAAAGGCTCGGCAACCTGGGGCAACCTGGGAAAAACAGTTCAGCCTGTATATCATTGAATTAATAAAACTTCAGTTATTTACAATTATTATCATGGTACAACACTTGAAATACTTTTTAAAAACTCATAGCCAACTTGAGCGAGTCTGAACATATATTCAAATTAACTTATATTCACTAATGTGCAATGAAATTCTTGCTTGGGTGAAGATCAGAGCAAACAATATATGTGATAATGGTAAATACAACACTGAATGAAAAACAACACAGTGGTGCAAAGATTGTGGCATCATTCAAAGTAGTGCAAAAGAATACCAAAGTGTTATAACAAAACAGAATGAGAAAGAGTTAAGAGCATGAGTATGTGGCAACACCTCTGGGAAGGGAATGTGAGAGGTTCAGGAGAATGATAGCACAAAGGGATTCTCCCTTCAATTGGCTGACTGTCTAGGTGATGCCAATCCTTCGCAACTTTGGTAACATCTGAGTCCAATTAGCCGATATTGGTTGGCCACAAATCTTGTCAGCCTACTCCCTATAAAACCCAGGCATTCTAGCCAGAGGAGAGAGAGAAAAAAAGGTAGAAATAGTGAAAGAAAGGGGAGGGACACAAGAAAAGGAAGAGGTGGAAGAAAAAGAAAGAAGAGTGAGGAAGGGAGACACAAGCACCTGAAGCTAAGGTTGAGCGACCTGGGCAATCCTGAGATACCACAACCTCTTCCTGCCCAGACGATGAGGGACTGGGCACACACACACACAGCACCCCCATTCAGTCCTGATCTTTCTTACCACTGTAAATAGAATAAATTGTGCATGCTCACCCTAACGCGAGTGTCAGTGTGATCATTTATTCTAGCCACAATGTATATTTCCTAACATGACTCCACGTCATCTTCTTGCCACATACTTAACTTGTCTACATTCCTTTGCATATTATTTGCAGTCTTCTCACACGTTCTTCCATGGATGCCTTTTCTAGCCATGTGAGCAATTCCCATGAAGTCAAATGTTATATTTGTAAGCTTGTTATAGGTGATGCTGTAGTCATATGTTGGATTGTAATTACCCGATTCTTGTGACAAGACAAAACGTCCAATTTTCATGGACAAATGGCAGTGTTGTCACTGTACTGGAACATCTGGCTTAGCGGCACTGTTCTACATCATTGCTTGAGCACTTAACCATTCCAGAATTTCAAGGAACAGCTAACTGCGTTGAATACTGCAGGACAAATCAAATTATATTAAAGATTGGCTTTGCCATGATGGGGAGCAAAATATTCATGATTGCACTTTGGCCAAAAAGTGAAAAACTGCAGATTAAAATTCATTTCATTCATTCATCATCGTTGAAAACATTAGCGACGCAGTGGTGCTGGTTTCCAATTGGAACTGTGACGGATGCACCACACATCTCTGTCCTCCAGTTCCTGCGGGCTTCTGCCTCTGGAAGTATAGGAATCTTGGTGTGTGTGTTTTATCATCATTCCATACAATGCTGTGTACAGTGATCGCAACTTCTACTGAAGTGTGGATGGACGTTGGCTCGCAAGAAGCTCATCCGCCCTTTGACAGGTCTTGTTTTTTGGTCCTGCTGGGGGTCCACAGCCCCCTCCTCACCTGGCAAACCAGGTGGGGGAGACAGTTTAGTCGCCGACTATCCGACCATGGAGCACGTAGCACGGGATTACATGGTACCCATGGCGGGGGAACTCCCCCTGACCTGACCTGATGTTGAAATTGCTCATTAGGTTAATAAGCATCTGTGCTGATAGAAATAGAGCATCTCTAGCTTTAGACTGATGTGAATGCATTGTGATGCATTAAATTTGATTTTATTTCCCCAAATGATCACGATTGTTGATACAGATAGCCTTGGAACCTCGTGTCCTAAGAATTGTGGTTTTGACAGAATGTGGGTAAACTCAGAGGTTTGATCTGTTGAGTAGCTTGAATGGTTACTTGGCTTTTGGCCTCTGCTTCTCGGTTTACTAACGTTAGAGGAGTTTAGAACATTCACCAAAAGATATAATTCTGTAAATATGGTATAGAATGGATCTTGGAATTATACCTGCCATTTTAGAGGTTGTGCTTCAGAGGTACTATTGAAGAAGCTTGGTGAATAAGCAAGTTCGGTATCTCGATAAATGCAAGGCATCATGGGATTTGTCGAAAATCAACACAAGGAACTCTTGAAATGTGGAGAAAAAATACTTCCCGATCCCATGAGATGGGTGGCTTGGAGAATCGAAAGGACTAAACTGCTGGCCTCCCACATTCATCGTCGACCTGCCAAATCATCTTACCAGTTATGATGAGGTGAACCAGCCAGCTACTTCATTGAAGTCTCGCCTGCTTAGCGACTACAAAGGCAAGGCCTATAGCTATTTTGATGCTAGATGGCTGAAAGAAGTCTTCTTTCATCCCATATCTGATGATTCGGCAATGTATTTTTTGAAAGCAGTCTGTACACCTTCTGAAAGAGTGCGGCAAACCCCCCCATAAGCTATGCGTGTGCATCGAGAAGTCATCTGGGATTATTCATGCTTACTGCAGCTGTCTTGCCGGGTAAATTGCAAAATTTGTGTCTTCATTCACTGGTGGTAGGGTCATATTATTTGTCGTGCCATTTTGGGGTATTGTGCGCGTCACATCAAACCATTTCATTTTCAATGTTTCTAATATCTTTCAGGCTCTGTTTTGTACTACACAACTTTACTTACACATGTAGATTCAGAACTCATTCAGAAGTCAACAAATGTGCATACAGCCCGTGGCCGTATAGTAAGAGGTGAAAACCTCCGGCTCGCACTTTTTGCTTTCTCTGGCAATTTCTCATTTTTTTGACTGCTCTTTGGGTGAGCATCCCAACAGACTTCCAGCTTGTGCCTTGGTATGGCTTCAGAATGAACTGAGGAGAATCACTCACTGCCAAATACTTAATCTCTGTCCTTTTACTATCTGTTCCCTGACCCTTGTATTGTGGTCCGTTACATTTCCTATCATAGGTGATACCCAGCAATTTGATGGTGGGCCAGAGGTTAATACAACTGAATTTCAAAATAAGGTGGCTAGACAGGGGGAAGATGTTTAATACCTACCTTTTCTGTGGTAGAAATGTTTCTTGCCAATTATCAAATTGATAAGGCCACCCATGTCATACTGCATTTGGTGTTAATTACTCCATTGCCCACTCATCAAAGATTCCATTGTGTGACTTCCTAATGAGAATAATGTCCACGATGAAACAGTTAATGTTGCAAGACCTGAAATGTTGCTTTGAGTAACTCCATTGGTGTTATCACACCCAAAGTCTAGGTGGTCGCCAGATTAGAGTGGACTTTAGACATCCAACTTTATACAATTTCGCCAAAGCATTTTGAAAACATTTAAGCTAGTAGCAATTAGTTTAATTATGCATAATGTCAGGGTGATTAATGAATTAAATGAAAAAGTTATCGCAAGTGTATACATAGCAATATAATATGGGTTACTAGAGAAAATGAACATTTATGGCATATGGATAAATTGGCCTATGGATAGTTTCCAGGAACTGAATTCTTACATAACCCAGAGACTGCCTGTATGTTTTGTCCAACCCACTACTAAATTCAATGCAGGATCAATTCCTCGAGCAACAGTTGATTATAACTTACTCCCTGGTAAGTTATTCATACTGTGTTGCTAATCACATATGGGGTTGTGCTGAATTACCAAATTCTTGGGTTCTTGATATTGTGGAAATTCAATAAATCGTTTCAATATCAACATAAACCATGACAGGAAATAAAAATCATTTCCAAGTACAGTAAAACTCTGATAATCCACATCAGATTGTTTGGAACTCCTGACAGTTCACCGCCGGATTCACTCAACAGTCCAGATTGTGAGGCTGGGGTCCAGAGTACCGGTGGAGGGTATGACCGGAGATAGAGATAGGGCGAGCTGGTGTGGCCAAGATTTCTCACAGTCATGCTAATAGTCAGGAACATGGATTGGTTTGCGGCAGGTGCCAGAATCCTGGGTGCTTATATATTTCCCACTTGCTTTAAATTCATCATGTTCACTGGAAAAATTATAATACTACTGGGTAACTGCAAAGAAAAGGTGAAACAAAAATAATAGAGTCATAGAAGTTGGGAGGTCATAAAGTGTGGAAGCAGGCCCTTCGGCACAACTTGCCCACACTGGCCAACAATGTCCCAGCTACCCTTGTCCCACTTGCCCGCGCTTGGTTCATACCCCTCCAAACCTGTCCTATCCATGTACCTGTCTAACCGTTTCTTAAACGATGGGATAGTCCCAGCCTCAACTACCTCCTCTGGCAGCTTGTTCCATACATCCACCATCATTTGTGTTAGAAAGTTGCCCCTCAGATTCCTATTAAATATTTTCCCCTTCACCTAGAACCTATGTCATCTGGTCCTCCATTCCCCAACTCTGGGCAAGAGACCCTGTGCATCTACCCGATCTATTCCTCTCAAGATTTTGTACAACTCTACAAGATCACCCCTCATCCTCCTGCACACCATGGAATAGAGGCCCAGCCTAGTCAACCTCTCCCTATACAGTAGCTCACACCCTCTAGTCCTGACAACATCCTCGTAAATCTTTTCTGAACCCTTTCAAGCTTGACAATATCTTTCCGATAACATGGTGCCCAGAACTGAACACAATATTCTAAACGCGGTATCACCAACGTCTTATACAACTGCAACATGACCTCCTTTATTCAATACTCTGACTGATGAAGGCCAAAGTACCAAAAGCCTTTTTGGCCACTTTATCTACCTACGACTCGACCTTCAAGGAACCATGCACCTGTACTCCTAGATCCCTCAGCTCTGCAACACTACCCAGAGGCCGACCATTTACTGTATAAGTCCTGCCCTTCTTCGACGTCCCTCACATTTCTCTGTATTAAATTCCATCAACCGCCCACCTGGCCATCGATCCAGATCCTGCTGCAATCTTTCACAGCCATCTTCACTATCTGCAAAACCACCCACTTTTGTATCATCAACAAACTTGCTAATTTTGCCCTGTATGTTCTCATCCAAATCATTGATGTAGATGACAAACAGTAACGGGACCAGCACCGAACCCTGAGGCACACCACTAGTCACAGGACTCCAGTCTGAGAAGCAACCTTCCACCATCACATAGAAACATAGAAATTAGGTGCAGGAGTAGGCCATTCGGCCCTTCGAGCCTGCACCGCCATTCAATATGATCATGGCTGATCATCCAACTCAGTATCCCGTACCTGCCTTCTCTCCATACCCTCTGATCCCCTTAGCCACAAGGGCCACATCTAACTCCCTCTTAAATATAGCCAATGAACTGGCCTCGACTACCCTCTGTGGCAGGGAGTTCCAGAGATTCACCACTCTCTGTGTGAAAAAAGTTCTTCCCTCTGCTTCTTTCCATGGAGCCAATTTGCTATCCATTCAGCTATCTCTCCTTGGATCCCATGCGATCTAACCTTCCAGAGCAGCCTACCATGCAGAACCTTGTTGAATACTTTGCTGAAATCCATGTATACAACATCTACAGCTCTCGCCTCATCGACCTTTTTGGTCACGTCTTCAAAAAAATCAATCAGATTTGTGAGACATGACTCCCACGTACAAAACCACGCTGACTATCCCTAATCAGCCCTTACCCAACCAAATGCCGGTATAACCTATCCCTCAGAATACTCTCCAGTAACTTACCAACTACAGATGTTAAGCTCACTGGACTATAGTTCCCAGCATTTTCCCTGCAGCCATTCTTGAAAAGAGGCACAACATTTGCCACCCTCCAGTCTTCCAGCACCTCTCCTGTATTTAAGGACGACTCGTAAATTTAAACCAGGGCTCCCGCAATTTCCTCTCTAGTTTCCCGCAATGTCCTCAGATATATGTGATCAGGCCCTGGAGATTTGTCTACCTTCATACATGACAGTACCTTCAGCACTTCTTTGATGGTAACACTGACAGCTCTCAAGACACTTCCATCGACTGCCCCAAGTTCCTCCGTCCTACTGCTTTCTCGGTAAATACAGAGGACAAATACTCATTGAGGACCTTGCTCATCTCCTGTGGCTCCACACAGAGGCGACCACTTTGATTCCTGAGAGGTCCCACTCTCTCTCTAGTTACCCATTTCCCCCTTATGTATTTATGTCTCTCCTGAAGCTACTGTAGCCGGATCATTGAGCTGCCAGTCCTGCCCTTCCTTAACCAGGTTTCAGTCATGGCTACAACGTCCCAGTCGCTCGTACCTATCCACGCCCTAAGCTCATCTGCCTTACCCGTCAGGCCCCTTGCATTAAAATACATGAAGTTTAAACCAACCCGCCTTCCTCGCTCTCTGCCTTTCACCTGCCTGTTCTGTCCACTAACCGTTCCCACACCACCCTCTATATCTACTTCTAGCCTCTCACGTGTCCCCGTCCTGCACGAGATCCCACCCCCCCTGCCAATCTAGTTTAAACCCTCCCGTGTAGCATTAGCAAACCTGTCTGCTAGGATATTGGTCCCCCTCCAGTTAAGGTGCCATCCGTCCCTTTTATACAGGTCACCACTGCCCCGGAAGAGATCCCAATGATGCAGAAATCTAAATCCCTGCTCCCTGCACCAACTCCTCAGCCACACATTCATTTCCCCTGTCTTCCAGTTCTTACCTTCACTAGCACGAGGTACTGGAAGCAATCCTGAAATCGCTACGCTGCAGGTCCTGCTTTTCAGTCTTCTACCCAATTCCGTAAACTCGTGTTGCAGAACGTCCTTCATCTTCCTACCTGTATCGTTCGTTCTAACAAGCACAACAACCTCCGGCTGCTCCGCCACACTCTTGAGGATTGCGTGCAGCCCCTCCAAGACATCCTGGATCCTGGCACCAGGGAGGCTACACACCATCCAGGAGTTTCACCTGCTGCCGCAGAATCTCCTGTCCGCACCTCTGACTATCAAGTCCCCCACCAGTACGGCTCTGCCTGACGTCACTCTTCCCCGTTGAGCCTCAGCACCAGGGTTGGAGTCACAGCCCTGGGTACCATTCAATCTTGTCTAGCCTCCGCTCCAACAGCTCCCAAGAGGGTGTACCTGTTTTCAATGGGTACAGCCACCGAGGGGTCCTGCACTCCATGTTTACTTCTCTTCCTCGTTGTCACCCACCTGCGCTCTTCTCGTATCCTCAGTGTGATAACCTCACCAAGTCTTGTCCAGGAAACATTCGTTTTCCCGGATGGTCCTGAGGTCATCGAGCTGCTGCTCCAGTTCCCTAACACATTCATTCAGGAGCTGCACCTGGACACAATTTCCTGAGGAGTAGTTGTCTGAAGCACCAGCAGTGTCCCTGACTTCCTACATCTTGCAGGAGAAACAATGTAACAACTTGCCTGCCATTACTTCAGTGGACAAAATCACAAATGAGACACACTCAAAGGTGAGTGAAACTAATTCCCTTCCCTGCTGCCGATAGCCTCCTTCTGCACTGCAATACGTCACAGGTTTAAAATATCGGGGGGGGGGGGGACAGAACCGATTCAAGTGTAGCCTCCTTGCTTCAGCCTCCACACCGAAGACTCTTGAGCCAAAGACTCACACTTTACCTCCCAAGGCCTCTCCCCAATAGGGGTAATATCCAATAGGCTGAAGAAGGATCTCAACCCGAAACGTCACCCATTCCTTATCTCTAGAGATGCTGCCTGTCCCACTGAGTTACTCCAGTATTTTGTGTCTAGGCTGATAAATCTGCTAGTTTAGCAACACCAATACTCTAAGGGCTCCATGTTATTGAAGTTTATCTATCATATGTATTTGTGCATACATGTATTTCATTAAGATTTCAATTAAGATTTCAACACAAAATTCAAAACTTATCTTGTCCAACTAACAGGGTAAACTGGATTTTCAGATTACAACACAAAATATCTAAGAAACAGTGGAGAACTAAATCAGATGATTTCAGTCTATTTAATTTGGAATATTACTTTCTCAGATAAATCACATTTACAAAATGTGTGTTTTTTTGCCAGTAGACTGCTTTTCATCCAGAACTCTGCATAAAACATTCCTTTTTTTTGTGTGAAAAGAAAGGTCCCGACCCGGAATGTCACCTATCCATGTCTTCCAGAGATGCTAAGTGACCTACTGAATTTTTCCAGCACTTTGTGTTCTACACAAGACTCCAGCACCAACATTTCTTTTCGTTATGTGCCAAAGAACATTTTTCACCACAGTCGCTCCTCTACATTGTAAAAGCTTCCATTTTTTAAAAACTTTGATGAAAACAATCAAACTATTTAAATGTCATTGCTTTGTAAGAGTCATTGTTGTATTCTAAATGTTTTATTATATTATTTATTACATGCCTTACCTGCGCACTTTGTTCCATGTCTGTGTAGCCCCCAGTGGCGATCCTGCCACCATTGGAACCTGGATAGGACTATTTTGTTTATTAAGAGCCAAATCTATCTTTTCTTCAATAGCTTTACAAGTTGCTTCAACAGCCTGAATTTTGGCTTCAATGTTATCAAGCCGCAAACAAATTGCCTGATTAATGTCAAAGAGAACAGACTGTAAAAGAAGAGAGACAAAAAAAATCAAAATTTCTTCAAAATTAGACCACAAAAGATGGTAATTTGTAACAATTTAGCATTAAATTCAATAAAACAAAGATATAATTAAGCATAATTAAACATTCAATTGGCCCATACATTATGTGCTCACTTAAAATAATTATTGAGAATCAGCCCATTTTGTTTATAAGGATAAATCTTGATTTTTATTTTATTTCCTTTGATCCATGTTATCAATTAGTTCCCACTTACTGACATTTGGCCACATTTGAGAGCAAGATGTGCTCCAGACCATCTCCAAAAGTAGAGATTTCAAATTCCTAGGAGTCAATATCACCAACAACCTCTCCTGGACCATCCATATTGAAGCAACGTCCAAGAAAACACACCAACGCCTCTACATCGCGAGAAGGGTTAGGAAGTTTGGCATGTCCCCTACAACTCTCACAAACTTCTACAGATGAACCAGAGAAAGCGTTTTATCGGGATGCATACCAACTTGGTTTGGGAACAGCTCCATTCAAGACCATAAGAAATTGCAGCGATTGTGGACGCAGCCCAGACCATCACACAAACCAACCTCCCTTCTATTGACTCCATTTATACCTCACGCTGCCTTGGCAAGACCAGCATCATAATCAGGGACAAGTCGCACCCTGGCCACTCCCTCTTCTCCCCTCTCCCATTAGGCAAAATGTATAGAAGTATGAAAATGCACACGACCAGATTTAGGGACAGTTTCTTCCCAGCTGTTATCAGGCATTTGAATCATCCTACCACAACCAGAGAGCAGTGTTGAACTACTATCTACCTCTTTGGTGACCCTCGGACTATCCTTGACCGGACTTTGCTGGCTTTACCTTGCACTAAACTTTATTCCCTTATCATGTATCCATACACTGTAAATGGATCAATTTTAATCATGTATTTGTGTCTTTCTGCTGACGCAACAAAAAGTTTTTCACTGTCCATCGGTACACGTCACAATAAACTAAACTGAACTCGAGTCCTTATGTCTGCAATATGCCCAGATGGAAGATGAGGCAATATTGGCCATTGCTGGGAAAGTGTACACTCCAAGACAGAGAGTACAGAATTGGAGTGAAATGGAGAATTAACGTGCCAAAGACCTGGCAAAATCAAACATAGATTGGGAGACCACTTTGCATAAACCTCCATTCAGTGAACACGAGTGATCCTGAATATTCAGTTACTCATCACTTTAATTCTCCATAGCAATTGTTTTTATCAGACCTGAGTTCATGTAAGGTCATTGGCCTGCAAAATTAACATGTTCTGTCCTTTCTTCAGAGATGTCAGCCATTCTGCTGGGCATTTCAGGCAATGTGTTTCATGTTTCATGTGTTTCATATTTCCAGCAACTGCGGTATTCTGCATCTCCGTTTGGGCATGCTCCTCTGTTTCTGTTTTTTCTCTTAACTCCAAACACTGAAAGCTATTATATTTCCTGGCAATCTTGCTCTGCGTACAGTCACAAACATCCACCCTCCATATCTTCCCTTCCTGCAACTTAATGCATGCTTGCTTGTAAAAAAAAAAATCACAATGAAGGGTCATGGAACTGAAATGTTGGCAGTCTCTCTCTCCACACACTGATACTACCAGACCTGCGGATTATCCCTAATCCATGATTATGTGTTTTTGTTTCAGATCACATACATCTGCTATTTTTTTTTTCAATTTCAGCTTCTATCTGTATTTTTCCAATTCTCACTTTCTTTCATCTCCAGTTTTATCTTCTCCACCATTGATTGCTATCCTTCTAGTTGCTGAGGTTCGAAGCTTTGGAATTTACGCCCAGAACTTCTGTACTGCTCCATCTCCCTTTCCACTAAAAGACTACAAATTCTTACTTACAGTTTTTCAATGTCAAATTGTGTTTCTAAATACTCCCTTGAAATACCTTGCTACTTTGGAGGCATGTCAACATTCATGACATTACTGCTAAAAATTAGAAAGTGAGCATTATTGTCATTGCAAGAAATGTTCAGAATTGTGCAGTCATTGACAACCAGAACAAAACTGGTGAAAAGAATCAAGAAAATCTCATTAGCTGTAGGAACAAATTGTATAAATCATAAATGTTGGTATCAAAATTAAAACATTATTTTGAACGATTGTGTTTTTTGAAAATTGAAGTAGACAGAAGAGTTGAATGCACAATAAAAGGTAAAGCACTAATAAAACATGCCCAAATTTTCCAGCAGAAAATATTTAAATAGACGTGCTGATGATAAATTTTGCAAACCATTGTATTTATTTGAAATAGAGAATGCACAACTATCAGGTTTTTAATTTACACCCCATTATATGATGCTGCTTTAATGAGAACAAAATTCATTATATTTTGCAATTACCTTCTATAAAATATGATGTTAGTATATTTAGGAAGCAAAGTATTTTAAAGCTTATACAGCTATTTGCAAAAACAGTGCAGAAACAAGGACCTGCAGATGCTGGTTTATAAAAACAGACCAAATGCTAGAGCAACTCAACGTGTCAGACAGCATCTCTGGAGAACATGTAGAAGTGACTTTTTGGGTTGGGACCCTTCTTCAGACTGACACTTTCCCCAGCAACTGTAGGAGAAGTAACATCTGTCCCTGTACCACATTCATCACCTCCATCCAGGGACCCCAGCAGTTCTTCCAGGTGAGACAGACGTTCACATGTACCTCCTCCAACCTCATCTACTGCATCTGGTGCTCCCAATCTGGCCTCCAGTACGTCGACAAGACTTCAGCATTGTGTCTTGTTTTTAAACAAAAAAAGTCTGGATATGTAGCAAGGTCGCCATCTGGTGTTTTAAATTTAACATGCAAGGTTACAATCACAATGCTATGGGTTTAGAATCTGCTAGGAAAATAAAAGGCACCAAGTCATATCATACAGCATGGAAACATGCCTTTTGGTCCAACTGATCCATGCTGACCAAGATGTCCTATCTAAACTTGTTCCATTTGCCCGTGTTTCTAAACGAGAGTAAGTCTGAGGTCATCCTTCTCGGCCCCTCGGACTCAATCAAAATGATAGCAGGCAGCCTTGGAAGCCTTACCCCACTACTCAAACCTCACGTCAAAAACCTTGGCATGATATTTGACTCAGCGCTGAAATTTGGCAAACAAGTCAATGCCGTGGTAAAAGCTAGCTTCTTTCAGCTTCGGACGATAGCTAAAATAAAACAATTCCTCCAGTTTGATGACCAGGAAAAGATCATCCACACATTCATCTCCTCCCGCCTAGATTACTGCAAAACTACCTTTACACTGGCATCAGCCAATCTTCCCTGTCCCGCCTGCAACTGGTCCAAAACGCCGCAGCGAGACTCCTGACGGGCACCCGAAAAAGGGACCACATCACCCCGATCCTGGCCTCTCTCCACTGGCTCCCTGTGCGGTTCCGTATACACTTCAAGATTCTCCTCCATGTCTACAAAGCCCTCAATGGGCTTGCCCCCACCTACATAAAAAGTCTTCTCACCCACCACTCCACCTCCAGGCCCCTCAGATCGGCTGACTTGGGGTTGCTGAATATCCCACGGTCTAGGCATAAGATCAGGGGCGACCGCGCCTTTGCGGTTGCAGCCCCTAGACTGTGGAACAGCATCCCTTTCCCATCAGAACTGCCCCCTCCATCGACTCTTTTAAGTCAAGACTAAAGACTTATCTATACTCCCAAGCCTTTCCTGACGTCCTCTGAGTGAGGGCTACATGGATATATGTATGTAGTTTGTTTTATTACGCTATTCTTATAACAGATGTAAAGCACTTTGGCCAACGAGTTATTTTTTAAATGTGCTATATAAATAAATGTGACTTGACTTGACTTGGCATGTAAGTATCCAAATGATGTTTAAATGTTATGGTAATTGCCTCAACGACATCCTCTGGCATATACCCACCATCCTCTGTGCAAAAAAGATGCCGCTCAGATTCCTATTAAATATTTCTCCTCTCACCTTAAACCTATGTCCTTTAGCTCTTCATTCCCCTACCCTGGGAAAGAAACTACTGTATGTGCTTTCAACCTATCGATACCCCTCATGATTTTGTAAGGCCACCTTTCAGTCTCCTGTGCTCCAAAAAATAAAATCCTGGCCTGCCCAACCTATGGGCGGCACAGCAGTACACCGATAGATTTGCTGCCTCACAGCGCCAGAGACACGTTTTCAAGCCTGGTATTAATACGGGTGTTGTTTGTACAGTTTGTACATTCTCTCGGTAACAGCATGGGTTTTCTCCGAGCACTCTGGTTTCCTCCCACATTCCAAATATATGCAGGTTTATAAGTTTATTGGTTTCTGTAAAATTCTCTCGTGTGTCGGATGGAACTGATGTATAGGTGGACAGCGTGGGCTCGTTTGGCCAAATGGATAATTTCCACACTATATCAATAAACCAGACTAAACTCTACATATAGTTCAGGTCCATAACTCCTGGCAACATCCTCATAAATGACTGTACTCCATAAGGCCTTACCAATCAGTCTTGTACAACTGTGACATTGCAACCCAATTTCTATGCTCAATTGCCTGACTGAGGAAGCTCAGCATGCCAAAAGCTGTCTTCACCACCCTGTCCACCTGTGACACCACTTTTAGGGAACAATGCACTATGTGCTGGGTCTCCAGGATTCCTCTCCTCTACAACACTATACAGAAAATGTTATAAGACTTTCACTGTGACGGTTTTGCCCCAGTTTAAGTTTGCGTACCCGATAGCGCTACGATTTATCGCCTCCTTCCCCACAATTCTCCTGTGCTGCAAATGCAATAAGTTTTATTCCGATCGGTGAAATAGTACAAAAGTTAGGAAGGTTTAAAAATCGTTAAAAAAACGCCCCTTCCGGCACCCACTGTCAATCACCGGCGGCGAGGAGAATAAAAAGGTGAAGGAGCGGAGTGTGTTGAGCAGCGTGCGGAGAGTGAGCAGCGTACGGAGAGTGAACAGCGTGCGGAGAGTGAGCAGCGTGCGGAGAGTGAGCAGCGTGCGGAGAGTGAGCAGCGTGCGGAGAGTGAGCAGCGTGCGGAGAGTGAACAGCGTGCGGAGAGTGAGCAGCGTGCGGAGAGTGAGCAGCGTGCGGAGAGTGAGCAGCGTGCGGAGAGTGAGCAGCGTGCGGAGAGTGAGCAGCGTGCGGAGTGAGCAGCGTGCGGAGAGTGAGCAGCGTGCGGAGAGTGAGCAGCGTGCGGAGAGTGAGCAGCGTGCGGGCAGAGTGAGCAGCGTGCGGAGAGTGAGCAGCGTGCGGAGAGTGAGCAGCGTGCGGAGAGTGAGCAGCGTGCGGAGAGTGAGCAGCGTGCGGAGAGTGAGCAGCGTGCGGAGAGTGAGCAGCGTGCGGAGTGAGCAGCGTGCGAGCAGAGTGAGCAGCGTGCGGAGAGTGAGCAGCGTGCGGAGAGTGAGCAGCGTGCGGAGAGTGAGCAGCGTGCGGAGAGTGAGCAGCGTGCGGAGAGTGAGCAGCGTGCGGAGAGTGAGCAGCGTGCGGAGAGTGAGCAGCGTGCGGGCAGAGAGAGCAGCGTGCGGGCAGAGAGAGCAGCGTGCGGAGAGTGAGCAGCGTGCGGAGAGTGAGCAGCGTGCGGAGAGTGAGCAGCGTGCGGAGAGTGAGCAGCGTGCGGAGAGTGAGCAGCGTGCGGGCAGAGAGAGCAGCGTGCGGAGAGTGAGCAGCGTGCGGAGAGTGAGCAGCGTGCGGAGAGTGAGCAGCGTGCGGGCAGAGAGAGCAGCGTGCGGGCAGAGAGAGCAGCGTGCGGAGAGTGAGCAGCGTGCGGAGAGTGAGCAGCGTGCGGAGAGTGAGCAGCGTGCGGAGAGTGAGCAGCGTGCGGAGAGTGAGCAGCGTGCGGGCAGAGAGAGCAGCGTGCGGAGAGTGAGCAGCGTGCGGAGAGTGAGCAGCGTGCGGAGAGTGAGCAGCGTGCGGAGAGTGAGCAGCGTGCGGAGAGTGAGCAGCGTGCGGAGAGTGAGCAGCGTGCGGGCAGAGAGAGCAGCGTGCGGAGAGTGAGCAGCGTGCGGAGAGTGAGCAGCGTGCGGGCAGAGAGAGCAGCGTGCGGAGAGTGAGCAGCGTGCGGAGAGTGAGCAGCGTGCGGGCAGAGAGAGCAGCGTGCGGAGAGTGAGCAGCGTGCGGAGAGTGAGCAGCGTGCGGAGAGTGAGCAGCGTGCGGAGAGTGAGCAGCGTGCGGAGAGTGAGCAGCGTGCGGAGAGTGAGCAGCGTGCGGGCAGAGAGAGCAGCGTGCGGGCAGAGAGAGCAGCGTGCGGAGAGTGAGCAGCGTGCGGAGAGTGAGCAGCGTGCGGAGAGTGAGCAGCGTGCGGGCAGAGTGAGCAGCGTGCGGAGAGTGAGCAGCGTGCGGAGAGTGAGCAGCGTGCGGAGAGTGAGCAGCGTGCGGGCAGAGAGAGCAGCGTGCGGAGAGTGAGCAGCGTGCGGAGAGTGAGCAGCGTGCGGAGAGTGAGCAGCGTGCGGAGAGTGAGCAGCGTGCGGAGAGTGAGCAGCGTGCGGGCAGAGAGAGCAGCGTGCGGAGAGTGAGCAGCGTGCGGAGAGTGAGCAGCGTGCGGAGAGTGAGCAGCGTGCGGAGAGTGAGCAGCGTGCGGGCAGAGAGAGCAGCGTGCGGAGAGTGAGCAGCGTGCGGAGAGTGAACAGCGGGCAGAGAGTGAGCAGCGTGCGGAGAGTGAGCAGCGTGCGGAGAGTGAGCAGCGTGCGGAGAGTGAGCAGCGTGCGGAGAGTGAGCAGCGTGCGGGCAGAGAGAATAGCGTGCGGGCAGAGAGAATAGCGTGCGGAGAGTGAGCAGCGTGCGGAGAGTGAGCAGCGTGCGGGCAGAGAGAGCAGCGTGCGTGCAGAGAGCTGCGTGCGGGCTGCTTCTGCTGCGACCAGCACAATGAGCCGGGAGCTGCTGAGTTGAACCGGAAGCGTCTTAGTGAAGCCGGAGTGGGACCGGGAGCTACTGCGTGAGGCCGAAAGCTGAAGGTGCGGAATGAGCAGGGTCCCCCCCCCACACCCCCCTTCCTCCACCCGCCTTCCCCCACCCCCCTAACCCCACCCCCCTTCCCCCTCTTCCCCACCCCCCTTCCCCCACCACTCCTTCCCCCACCACTCCTTCCCCCACACCCCCCCTTTCCCACACACCCCACCCCCCCTCCCCTTCTCCACACACCCCCCCCAGCTGATCAAGATCCCACTGTAATCCTTTCTAAAAGCTGACAGAATTTTACAAAATCCCCTATAAATGGATATATTGTGAATTGCTATTCGATGCAAATTGCTGCCCAATTTATGTCACACAGATGTTGGCCCTGCAACCAACTTTACTGTGCATTTCAAATAACTGTTGGATTGTTATGGTAAATGACTCAAACCAGCTGCAGAAGAATAGTGTGGAATGAAGCAATAATCATTTTAATAATTAGATTCATGTTCTTGTAAAACAACTTGGCTCAATAAAGGAACAAATGGAACTCTAGTGGCTTACTTCGATGACTAGTAAATTTCTCCTCTATGTCCCTTAAACTTAATCTTGTTTTACATTTCCTATATGGTTCTTGTTTCACTCTCACGCCATTCTTTGCCATTTTTTTCATGATTTCACTTTTTCCATTTCCTTGTTTGTCATTTTTTTTGTTTCTCTTCCCATTCAAAATGTTAATAGGTTAAACAGAAACCACTGGTCCTAACTTATACGGTTTATACTCTCGGTTGCCTCAAAAAACACTTTGCATCTTCAAATAGCTGGATGCAAACAGTGATCATACAGAAATTAGCACGCCAAAGTAATTAAAACCAGGCATCCTTTTATCTCGGCTTCGCATTTTCACAAAAATGACACAATTAAATCATTCACATGACTGCTAATCCATAGTTGCACAATTCATCAAAGACATCAGTGCATATGTGTATGTTGAATGAATGCTTCTAGACAGAGAAAAGAATAATAATAATAATACACTATGTAGCTCAAAACAATAATGCATTGCCTTTTCTACTCTAACCAAGAAATTTACATAGAGTAATTTGTTATTTTGTACCCACTTCAAAATTCAGAAAATTACTTTAAAGGGGCTGTCCCACTTGGGCGACCTAATTGGCGAGTTTAGAAGAGTTTGAAAAAATGACATGTTGAAGACCTCCTTCGACTATGTAGAAGACCTCCAACCTCCTTCGACTATGTTGAGGACCAGCTTCGACTAGCTACGACTAACTTCGGGAAAATTGGACACCGAATAGTGGAGAGTGAAGACGTTCTCCTTCGACCTCCCTTCGACTATAATGAAGACTATCTACGACTACCTTCGACTACCCTCGATTACCTACGACTAACATGCCGACTTACTACGACCTGCTACGACTAAACCTACGAGTAAAAAAAAGTATCGATTTTTTTCCATGGCGACCTTTTTTTACTCGCGGACATTTTTTAACATATCGAAAAAACCACCGCGACCTAGCTGAGGCCTCGAGTACACGGAGACCACTCTCGAGCATGAAGAAGCGTTACGAAGACCTCTTATAACCTCCTGTCGACCATGCTGCGAGTATTAGTCGAGGGCAAACTCGCCAGAACTCGCGGATTTGGTCCCCCAAGTGGGACAGGCCCTTAATTTCCAAAGATTCATACGTTTGAGCCATAACTTTAAAACCGTAATTCTTAATTTAACAAAATAATACCTTTATCGTGCCATCTGGGACAGACTGTCCATTTGAAATTTCGAGATGTGGACGTTTAAGAGGCGGTTGTACAGCTCCATCCTCAGGCTGATGATTCTCCAAAACTTCTGAAATGGATGGAATTGTTGTACATGTTCAATGTTTCATATAACGTTATCCAAGTATATTTATCCTGTGCATTTCATCAGTTATAATATGAAGTCTTTGGGCATCATATACAAAATGAATTGCTTCCACAAATGTATATAATAATTTAGATATTTATATAATAATTTAGATACTGCTGCATTAGTATCTAAATTATTATATAAATATCTAAATTATTATATACATTTGTGGAAGCAATTCTTAGTGCCCATGTGGAAAGCTTAGAGGCATAGAATGAGAATTGCACAACATACACACTTCGTTCATTGTCCTTCTGTATACCACACAACACCCATGTCAACCACAGTGTACCAAAGCCAAGCATTTCACTGATAAATGCCTTGGCAATTCAAGTTCTTGTCTATGTAACTCTTAAATGTTGTGAGAGTATCTGCATCAGGCAGATTCCACGCACTCTCCAGGTGGAAGAATTCTTATTGATCTCACATAAACCCTATCATCTACCCTAAACATACACCCTCTTAGGTCTCATCCATTGACTCATCTGCTTTCCCCTGCTCACAGGACCCATGCAAGTCTGCCTGGCAGATTGAAAAAACTATTACTTACCTGTTATTTTTAAATATATACTAGACCAAGTACTCCCCCAACGCAAGATTCCACCATTCACCTGTTCCCCCAAAGCAAGCCGTTCCCCCAACGCAATATTGCACCACTCACGCATGGCCCACAACTGCGCAGGCGCGGCTCATTTCCCCATATCCCCCAGCACTCCCTCCTCCTCCCAGTCACCCTCCCTTTTCAGGTAGAGGGAGGGGGGGGGGGGAGAGAGGGGTGGTAGAGAAGGAAGGGATAGAGAGGGAGGGGGTAGAGAAGGAGGGGGGCAGAGTGGGAGGGGGGCAGAGAGGGAGGGGGGCAGAGAGGGAGGGGGCAGAGAGGGAAGGGGGCAGAGAGGGAGGGGGTAGAGAGGGAGGGGGCAGAGAGGGAGGGGGCCAGAGAGGGAGGGGGGCAGAGAGGGAGGGGGCAGAGAGGGAGGGGGGCAGAGAGGGAAGGGGGCAGAGAGGGGGGGTAGAGAGGGAGGGGGCAGAGAGGGAGGGGGGCAGAGAGGGAGGGGGGCAGAGAGGGAAGGGGGCAGAGAGGGAGGGGGGCAGAGAGGGAGGGGTGGCAGAGAAGGAGGGGGCAGAGACGGAGGGGGCAGAGAGGGAGGGGGGCAGAGAAGGAGGGGGGCAGAGACGGAGGGGGCAGAGACGGAGGGGGGCAGAGAGGGAGGGGGGAAGAGAAGGAGGGGGGCAGAGAGGGAGGGGGGCAGAGAGGGAGGGGGGCGAGAGGGAGGGGGCAGAGAGGGAGGGGCAGAGAGGAGGGGGCATGAGAGGGAAGGGGGCAGAGAGTGAGGTGCAGAGAGGAAGGGGCAGAGAGGGAGGGGGTAGAGAGGGAGGGGGCAGAGAGGGAGGGGCAGAGAGGGAAGGGCAGAGAGGGAGGGGGCAGAGAGGGAGGGGGCGCCAGAGAAGGAGGGGGCAGAGAGGGAGGGGGGCAGAGGAGGGCAGAGAGGGGGGCAGAGACGGCGAGGGGCTAGAGAGGGAGGGCGGCCCAGAGAGAGGAGGGGGCAGAATGAGAGGAGGGGGGCAGAGAGGAGGGGGCAGAGAGGGAGTGAGGGCATAGAAGGAGGGTGGCAGAGAAGGAGGGTGGCAGAGACGGAGGGGGCAGAGAGGGGGGGGGGCAAGACGAGGGGGCAGAGACTGAGGGGCAGAAGAGGTAGGGGGGCAGAGAGGGAGGGGGGCAGAGAAGGAGGGGGGCATGAGAGGGATGGGGCAGAGAGTGAGGGGGCAGAGAAGGAGGGGGGCAGAGACGAGGGGGCAGGAGGGAGGGGGTGCAGAGACGGATGGGGCAGAGACGGAGGGGGGCAGAGAGGGAGGGGGCAGAGAGGGGAGGGTAGATAGGAGGGGTAGAGGGGATGGGGTTATAGTGATTTGGTATAGTGGGTTAAGGAGGGTATAGAGGGAGGGCGAGGAGTAGAGGGAGAGGGGGGGTATAGAGAGCGGGTGTAAGAGGGATGGGATTGTAGGATAGATATCCTCCTCCCCTCCTAATTCCCTGCCCAGGACCTACCCAGGTGGTAGAGCAGCGCGAGGGCCTCGTACTCGGCCCAGCCCTGGCTGTAGACTCCAGCCATCAGCTCGGCCGCCGCCTGAGCTCCACTGCAGGGCCCGACATCATCTCCGGGCTCGTCCCCGACCCCGAACCCAGGTTTGTCCTTGGTTCCAGCGGCGGCTTCTTTCTCGGCCCTGGTCACGGCCCCATCCAAAGCCCCGGGCTCGGCCCTCACTCCATCTCGAGCACCAGGCTTGGCTCCAGCCAGGGCCCGCGGCACCACCTTCGCCACCGAGTGTCGGGTGCCGGCAGCCGCCACACGAGCGCTGAGGAGCCCCCCCCCTCCCGGAGTGTCCCGTCCTGCCTTGCGAGTGCATTGTGACGTCACTTGGGGTTTTTCCCCCCAAAATGGCTGAGTTTTTGGGGCTGTGTTTTAAATTTAAAGGATTAATATCATCAGAAATATAGGCGGGAATGCGACGGGAAGATGATTATCACCACGACGGGGAAAATGTGAGTAGGACATGTGAAAATGGGAAGGCTGTGGCCTAGCGTTTGGAAGAAGATAGGAAGAGCAGATTGACACATCGTTGGCACAAACACAAACACAAGGAAGAGTTTTAGTATTATAGAGATATATATACATGTATAAAATGGAACTCATCACACTATGCTCCCATGTAAACGGCACAAGTGGAGGAGGATGGAGGGAGGGGAAGAAGGCTGTTGTGGGTTAGTTATTTAAAATTGGAAAATTAAATGTTGCTGAATCTACCGCTTGGTCTCAGCAATGTACAAGAGGCCTCGTCGGGAATATCGGATGCAATAGAGGAGGTTAGACGAAGTGCACATGAACCTCCGTCTCACCTTAAAGGACTACTGGGGTCCCTGCATGGAGGTAAGGGGGAAGGTATAGGGACAGTCATTACATCTCCTGCCTTTGCAGGGGAATGTACCGGGGAAGGGGCTGGTTTCAGTGGGAAGGGATGAATGAACCAAGGTGTTGCGAAAGGCAGAAAGGAGTGGAGATGAGAAGATGTGACCGGTGGTGGGATCACATTGGAAGTGACGGAAATATCGGTGGATGAAGTATGAAGTGTTGGATTGCAGACGCTGGAGGGGTGACAGGTTAAGACCAGTGGAACTCTATCCATGTTTTGTCGGGGGGGGGGGGGGGGGGGGGAAGGTGGAGCAGAACCAAGGGACACAGAGAAGACAAGGGTGAGGGATCCATCTATAATATTGGGGGGAAAAACAACATTTGCTGAAGAAAGAGGTTTTGGATGTGCTCAAATGGGAAGCCTCATCTTGGGAGCAGATGTGGTAGAGCTGGAGAAAATGCAAGTAGGGGGCAGCATCTTTGCAAGAGGCAGGGTAGTAAAAGGGCCGTCCAGATAACCATGGGAGTGGATGTTGTTTAACTGGATTTTCAGAAGGCCTTTGATAAAGTGCCGCACCTGAGACAGCTAAAGAAGATGACAGCCCATGGTATTATAGAGAGAAGATACTAGTATGGGTAGAAATTTGGGTGAATGGCAGAAGGCAAAAAGTGGAAATAAAGGGGCTTTTTCTGGTTGGATGTAAGTGACTAGCAGTATTCAACAGGGGTCGATGCTGGGGCCGCTACTCTTTATGTTGGATGAGAGGATTGAAGGCTGTGTGGCGGATGATACAAAGATAGGTGGAGGAGCAGGTGGAGTGGAGATATCAGGGACTCTGCAGAAGGACTTGGACAGGTTGGTGAGTGGGCAAATAAGTGGCAGATGGAATACAGCGGAGCAAAATGTGGAGTCCTGCATTTTGGTAGTAGCAATAAAGGCATAGACTATTTTCTAAATGGGGAGAGGATTCAAAAATCGGAAGTGCAAAGGGACTTGGGAGTGCTGGTGCAGGATTCCCAAAAAGTTAATTTGTTAATTGAATCGATAGTAAGGGAGGCAAATGCAAAGTGAGCATTTAATTTGAGAGAGTCAAATATAAAAATAGGGTAAATACTGAGGCTTTTTAAGGCACTGGTCAGACCAGATTTGTAGTATTGTGAGCAATTAGGGACCCCATATCTGAGGATGAATGTGTTGGCAATCAGAGGGTCCAGAGGGGTCCAGGGAATGATCCCGGCGATGATTGGGCCTGTACTCGTGGAGTTTAGAAGGATGAGGGAAGACCTCATTGAAACTTACTGAGTCGTGAAAGGCCTGGATGTGGAGAGAATGTTTCCACTAGTGGGAGAGTCTAGGACCAGAGGACATAGCCTCACAATAATAGCAGAGATGAGGAGGAATTTCTTTAATCAGAGGGTGGTGAATCTGTTGAATTCATTGCCACAGACGGCTGGGAATTTTTACGACGCAGATTGACAAATTCTTGATCAGGGGTTATGGGGAGAAGACAGGAGAATGGGTATGAGAATGAAACATAGATCCGCCACGATTGAATGGTGGAATAGACCCGATGGGCCGAATGGCCTATTTTTTCCTCCCATGACTTATGAACATGAACCATAGAGCCTGTAGTATCTACCATTTGTAAAATGCATTGCAATTACTCATCCATACTGCTCCTGACAACAGCTCCCTAACCAGCAAACGCCACCGCCAAGAAGAACAAGAGCAGCAGATGACACCACTATCTGCAGATCCCTTTCCAAATCACACTATCCTGTCTTGTAAATATATCACTGGTCCTTCATCATTGCTGGGTCTACATCCTGGAATATCATCTTAATTAGCAGCAGAAGGATTGCAGCAATTTGAGAGGGTGGCTCATCACTACTTTGATAAGGATGGTGCAATAAATTGTGGATGTTCTTGCCAACAATGCCTAGTTCCTGACTGAATTGAAAAAAAAATGCCAGTCCATATCATAATTCCATAATTCCTCATAATTCCATCTATTATTTTGTACTTACCTGCTTGATCAGGTGTAAAATCATCAACAACAATTTGAACCACGTCTGTCAAATCTTGTCCTGACATCATCTAGATGTCATCCAGGTTCTACGTGATCTGAAATATATCAAATATAAACAAAAATCATGATAACACCATCAAATTTACAGTGGTCTTTACGAATTAATTGCTGGACATTTTATTTGGCCAGGCTGACCGATGGACCATCTCCAATAAGGATGCCCAAGGTCGGTATCAAGATCCCTCTGGCCAAAAGAATTAGAATTAGAATTAGAATTTCCTTTATTGTCATTCAGACCTTACGGTCTGAATGAAATTTCGTGCCTTCAGTCATACATACAGTAATACAATAATAAACAACAATAAACACAAATTAACATCCACCACAGTGAGTCCTCCAAACCTCCTCACTGTGGTGGAGGCAAAAATCTTTGGGCTACAGTCTCTTCCCTCCTCTTCTCCCTCTGCGCTGAGGCGATACCCCACCGGGCGATGGTACAAACAGTCCCGCGGCTCACCGAACCCCGCAAACGGGCCGGCTCAAACACCGCGGCCCGGGGTGGTCGAAGCTGCCGCCCTCCAGTCCAGCGGACACAGCCGCCGGCCCGCGGCTCAACCCCGGACTCAGGTCACCGCTGCCAGAACGCTGTCCCAGCCACCGGAGCACCATTCCAGCCCCGAGCCGGATCGCCCTCACGTGAGTGCCGTTCCTTCCTCGAGCTGGGCCGCCCCGACGGGAGCGCCGTACCTCCCTCGAGCTGGGCCGCCCCGATGGGAGCGCCGTTCCACCCTCGATCTCGATACTATGGTTGAGTGGTCACAACAATGGGGCATGCAGTTCAACCCTTCCAAATGTGAAACTATGCGTGTCACCAGAGAGAGGAATCCAGGCAAAACATCTTACAATATACTTGGTGCCACCCTTGAAGAATCCAAACAAACCAAGTATCTTGGCATCAAATTGCAGAATGATCTGCGTTAGAATGCTCAGACTCATCATGCAACGGTGAAAGCAACAGGTGTCTTAAACTTTCTGAGGCGCAACTTTCATCATTGTTCAACTTCTGTCAAGGAGAAGCTATACTTCACCCTCGTTAGACCTCATTTGGACTACGCAGTTGCAGCATGGGACCCATACACAAATAAAAACATTTCTTCCATCGAACGTGTCCAAAGACAGGCAGCTCGATTTGTTACTAACACCTATGAGAGACAAGCTAGTGTCACCAAACTTCTGAATTCTCTGGGGTGGAACCCTCTCCAAGACACACGTGAAGCTCACCGTTTGACCTGTTTTTACAAAATGTTAAATGGTCAGCTCGACATAGATTACAAGACCTACACCAAACCCAAACCAATTAGGAGCAGACGAGGGCATTCGATCCAATTTGTGATCCCAGCTACAAAGACAGATGTATACAGCAATTCGTTCTTCCCCCGCACAATTAAAGCATGGAATAATCTCCACCCAACTATAGTTACAAGAACTAAGAACCTTAATATATAACAGAAAATACTCAACACCATCAGTCCAAAACCCTAACCTGCTTTGCAATACATTTTGTGATATAAAAACAAAAGATTTGAGAAGGAAGTTTCTGTGGATCTTGTTTAAATAGAATTTAAGCAATTCAACATTCAACTGGGTCTTAGTGGATGCAGTATGCCAATATTTGTCTCACCCAAATAAATTAGAAGGAAAACTGTTCCGCTAGGATGTCCTTCTCAGAGTTGCTTCTAAAAGCGTGTTAATTTCAATTTTAGTTACTTCTCTACACTAAAGATCATGCAAATATCGTTTTTCCTTCCCCAATTCCACCCTTTGCTAGATTTTCATTTTTTAAACTGAAACGTCTACTCTTTCTCCTGCTGCAGTACAAAGACACTTACAAGGACATATTGGAGACACAAGAAACTACAGATGCTGGAATTCTGAGTAAAACGCAAAGTGCAGGAGTAACTCAGCAGGTCAGACAGCATCTGTTGAGGAAATGGATAGGAAGAGAAAGCTGGAAAAATTGTTGGGGTGGACAAAGTCTGGCAGGTAATCGGTGGATACAGGTGAGGTGGGATAAAGCGAGGATAACGTGATGGGATAAATTGACCATGATCTGCATGTTCTGGGTCCGAAATATATTTCACATGCCACATTTTTAAGGGAAAGAACAACTGTTCAGGAGAAACAGTTTTACTTCTTGCGACAATGCAATGACTTCACTTTACCTCTGTCAACTGATCCTCGGCAGCCATTCTTCATTTGAGCCTACCTGGAGTTTCCGAGTTGCCCCTCCCCCCCCCACAATTGCTCAAGGGAAGAGAGCTGATAGAATGGCATCTAAGTGACCCGCAATTCTCCAAAAGACATGAAGCCAAACACAATGCCCCAAAGTAGCACACCTGGATAGGCAGGTTTGGAGGGATATGGACCAAACATGGGCTGGTGGGACTAGTGTAGCGGGGACATGTTAGCTGGTGTGGGCAAGTTAGGTAAAAGGGCCTGTTTCCACACTGTATCACTCTGTGACTATAATGGCTGCCAAATCAAACTAAGAATTTACTAATTTATAGAAAATGCATTGAAAGCTCAGGTTAAATAACACTGCAGAGAATGAAATTATTTCTCGGATCTATATAGAT
This sequence comes from Amblyraja radiata, assembly GCF_010909765.2. NCBI lineage: Eukaryota > Metazoa > Chordata > Chondrichthyes > Rajiformes > Rajidae > Amblyraja > Amblyraja radiata. The sequence goes on along the minus strand of NC_045972.1, from coordinate 4,150,617 downwards.
TCAAGATTCAAGAGTTTATTGTCATGTGTCCCAGATAGGACAATGAAATTCTTGCTTTGCTTCAGCGCAACAGAATATAGAAGGCATGAATACAGAACAGATCAGTGTGTATAAATATGAATAAATAAAACAGATAAAGTGCAAATAAACAGATAATGGTCTATTAATGTTCAGAGTTTTGTTTGAGTTGAGTTTAATAGCCTGATGGCTGTGGGGAAGTAGCTGTTTCTGAACCTGGACATTGCAGTCTTCAGGCTCCTGTACCTTCTACCTGAAGGTAGCGGGGAGATGAGTGCGTGGCCAGGATGGTGTGGGTCCTTGATGATGCTGCCAGTCTTTTTGAGGCAGCAACTGCGATAAATCCCCTCGATGGTAGGGAGGTCAGAGCCAATGATGGACTGGGCAGCGTTGACTACTTTTTGTAGTCTTTTCCGCTCCTGGGCGCTCAAGTTGCTGAACCAAGCCATGATGTAACCGGTCAGCATGCTCTCTACTGTGCACCTGTAGAGGTTAGAGAGAGTCCTCCTTGACAAACCGACTCTCCGCAATCTTCTCAGGAAGTAGAGGCACTGATGTGCTTTCTTTATGATTACATCAGTGTTCTCGGACCAGGAGAGATCTTCAGAGATGTGCACGCCCAGGAATTTGAAGCTCTTGACCCTTTCGACCCATCGACCCATTGATATAAACGGGACTGTGGGTCCCCATACTACCTCTTCCAAAGTCCACAAGTTCCTTGGTTTTGCTGGTGTTGAGGGCCAGGTTATTGTGCTGGCACCATTTGGTCAGTCGGTCGATCTCACTTCTATACTCTGACTCGTCCCCATCAGTGATATGTCCCACAACAGTGGTGTCGTCAGCGAACGTGATGATGGAGTTCGCAATATGACCAGCTACGCAGTCATGAGTATAGAGTGAATACAGCAGGGGGCTGTGCACGCAGCCTTGAGGTGCTCCCGTGCTGATTGTTATCGAGGCTGACACCTTTCCACCAAGTCGAACAGTCTGTTCATCAGTCCACCTGGTCAACTCTCCCCATGAGAGTTCAAAAATTAATGCCTGTCTTGGGAGTCTAGTGTCAAGCATGTGCATTGTATCATCTACAATGGAGTTGACAGAGCACAACGAAACCCTCAATACTGAAGAAACTGGCCTGCAGAAAGATAGGGCCATTGGTTCACTTATCATTTTCATTTTGCAGAGGCAGAATTGGTGGAACTCTTGTGCCTTCACGTAGATGATCGAGGTCTCGGTACTGAAATTCTCAGGTGCAAAACAACAAGAGCAGTACTCTAGTTCCATGCAATAGACAGAACGACCAAAGTAAGTAAGTAAGTAAGTAAGTTTTATTTATATAGCACGTTTTAAGTCAACTCGCATTGACACCAAAGTGCTTTACATAAAATAGATAATAAGTTTCCATACAAACCATAGAAAAAGGTTAAAAAAAATAAAGAAAATGGACACAACACATTATAGAGTTCAACACAAACGTCCCCCCACAGCAGAATCAAAAATTTCCACTGTGGGGCATGCTCTGCAGAACCAATGGATCAATGCTCTGCAGAACGACCATATCTAGTCATGAGTAATTGTTGACAATTAAACAATTTGGAGGAAGGTCAAAGAATAGCCTGATTTTCACTGATAGGTGGGCCCAGCACACGTGCTGGTGTAAAGGCCATCTGCAATCATAAAGGCTACTCCGGACCAGATAAACCCGTGACCTCTCACACCAAGGAGGACAAGGGCATCAAGTACATGGAAATGCTACTACCAACAGGTTCATGTCACACATTATCCTAACTTGCAAATTAACCGTACCATCTTTCACTGTCACAAAATCTAAATCATCAAACCCTCTGCCCATGTAGGTACTTTGGAGTCACACCTCGGATACACACGTTGAAGGGGAGTGGAGAAGGCCAGAGGGAACTTGGTGCACATACCCAAGAACCTTTAAAAGGCAAAGCAAGGAGATGAGGTGGTTGAAAAGGGCATCCAAACACTTGCCATATCCTTCAATCAGTCTGGCGGATCCAAACCTAAAATATCACATGTCCATTCCTTCTACAGTTACTACCTGATCTGCGGAGTTACTCCAGCACTGTGTTTTACTCAAAGCATCTGCAGCACCTTGTGCTTCCACATGCTTTACTTTTCCTTCAGAGATATAGTGCAGAAACAGGCCGAATAGCGATTGCCCCGTACACTAACCCACACACAGTAGGGTCAATTTTACAACTTACCAAACCCAATTAACCTACAAACCTGTATGTCTTTGGAGTGTGGGTAAAAAAGCAGAGCACCTGGAGAAAACCTAGGGCAGCACGGTGGCACAAGGGTAGAGTTGCCGACTCACAGCGCCAAAGACCCGGGTTCGAGCCTGACCATGGGTGCTGCCTGTGTGGAGTTTGTACTTTCTCCCTGTGACCTGCATGGGTTTTCTCCGGGTGCTCCGATTTCCTCCCATACTCCAAAGACGTGCGGGTTTGTAGGTTAATTGGTTTCGGTAAAGATTGTAAATTATCCCTAGTGTGTGTAGGATAGTGTTAGTGTGCGGGGATAGTTGGTCGGCGTGGACTTGGTGGGCCAAAGGGCTTGTTTCCGCGCTGCATCTCTAAACTAAACTAATAACCCTGGCGGTCACAGGGTGCACGTACAAACTCCGTACAGACAGCACCTGTAGCAGGATCGAGACTTGGTCTCCAGTAAGCCAGCAACTCTACCGTGCCTCCCTTTAGTTGATTGGAGGCAGCCAAAACTGCAGATGCTGGAATCTTGAGCAAAAAATAAATGGAATGAGGGACAGCGGATCAGGCAGTATCTGTGGAGGGATCTGTCCATTTCATCCAGAGCCTATACATCCTTCCTTGTAAGGGGGCAACCAGAACTGCATGCAGTACTCCAAATGCGGTCTAATCAGTCTTACAAAACTACATCATGACTTCCTGACTCTTATACTCAAAGTCCCTAGCAAAGAAGGCAAACTTACCAAGCTTCTCCAGTCTTTTGTCTTTTGCTTTAGTTGAATGACAGGTTTGTAGAACTGTGGTGTACATTGACAAAATTGTTACTTTAAAATATCATAATAAGGTGCGATAGTTAAGCAGCATCACTCACTTGTTGATTAATGTCTAATGTTGATTTGGAAGGCTGAGTTATTCGGAAGCATGCAACATTGACATGTGTTTTTATATTCCATTTAGATTAGTTGAACTTGAGTCAGACTTCTGACATGCACCATTGCTGCCTACCTTTTGAAAAAAAAGTTTGAGTCTATATTCAAAGCTGAAAATCTGACTGGTTTGTTGACATAAATTGTATCTTGGATATAAGATTAATCCAGAAAATAAGCTAAATGCTTGGTATATATGATCTTTGAAGATAAATGCCATTGACTTGTTCCGTGAATTTGTAGTTTCTGCTTAATGCCAAATCACATTGTAAAATCTTAAACTGAAGAGATAATGTCAGAGTGGTTGTTCATGGTGTTTATTACGCTGGGCATTAAGCATATAAGAACAGGAAAGTTAGCAGACAACTATACTGAACATTAGCTAACATTCACAGTGACATGGATCCAGAACTGGTTTATTCATACTTGTGGTGGAAGAAAGATATTCTGGCTGGAGATCTGTGACCAGAAGAGTTCCACCGGGATCCGTGCTGGGACCTCTACTGTTTGTGATATATATATACATGACTAAATGTAGATGGATTAGTATGTCTGCAGACGATACCCACAATTGGATGAGGTGCAGACAATGAGAAAGGCGTTCAGAAGATACATATCAGCTGCTGAAATGGACCAAGAAATGGCAGATGGAATTTAATCCGAGCAAGTGTGAGGTGTTGCACTTTGAGAGGTTGAATATAAGGGAAGAATATACAGTTAATGGCAAGACCCTTAACAGCATTGTTGTGCAGACGGATCTTGGAATCCATATTCATATCACTGTAGGTGGCAGCACAAGTACTAATGGTGGTAATGATGGTGTATGGTAAGTTTGCCTTCTTTGCTAGGGACTTTGTGCATAAGAGTCAGGAAGTCATGATGTAGGTTTGTAAGACTGATTAGACTGCATTTGGAGTACTGCATGCAGTTCTGGTTGCCCCCTTACAAGGAAGGATGTAGAGGCTTTGGAGAGGGTACAGTGGAGGTACCAGAAACCTGCCTGGATTAGAGGGTTTCAGCTATAAGGAATGGTTCGATAAACTTGGATTGTTTTCTCTGGAATGTCAGAGGTTGAAGGGAGACTTGATAGTAGTATATAAAATTATGAGAGGCATAGATAGCATAGACAGTCAGAACCTTTTTTCCATGGTGGAAAAGTCCAACACAAGAAGCAGAGCTACGTGAGAGGGGCAAGATTTTTGTTTACAGAGAGTGATGGGGGCTTGGAACAAATTGTCAGGGGTGATGATGAAGGCATATATGATATTGTCATTCAAGAGGATTCTAGATAGGCACATGGAAGTGCAAGGAATAGAATAATATGGATAATGTACAGGCAGATGAGATCAATTTAACTTGACATCGTGCACGACCCAAACATTGTGGGCCGTAGGGCCTGTTCCCGTGTTGTACTGTTCTGGGGGTGGGGGACAAAAGGGGGAGCCGGCGTGTTTTGTAACTTTGTCAGCACCATAGGTGGCTGCTATTTGTATACATTGTGTATGCAAGCAAAGAATCTCACTGTGCCTAGTCACACATGACAATAAAGTATTCCTATTCCTCCTATGTTCTGTTCAAACACAGCAAGAGTACTTTGTACCGTTCAGGTCACTACACTACAAATCTGCAGTGGAGATTCATGAGGATTTTGCCTTGGGTAGTGTGCTCAGCCAGCAGGAGACTAGATAGGCTGGATATGTGTTTTTTTCGGAATCTAGAAGGCTTAGGAAGGATCTGACCATGGGCTACAAAACATATGCGGGAAGTAGATGACATAGATAGCAAGAAACAAATTGATGGGCAGCAGGGCCTGTTTCCATACATTATGACTATAGAGTATCTTCACCAGAAATTATGCTGCTTCAACGCAGCAGTTCGCCATCATCTTCTCAAAGCCAATAGGGTGCTCAATAAAAAACTGCCTTCACCCGCAATATCCAACTAACATAATAGAAATTAGATTATTTTTCTAAATAGAAACAAGAGAAAAAAAAATCCATTACACCCAAACAATGCTAAATATGTTGGTGGATGTTGACCGATCTTTAAAAAATATTTTTAAAAAGAACAAATGAAAATAAATAATGGTGTGAATGTGATTTATACGGATTTTAAAAGACATTGAATAACCCTTAATGAATTAAGCTATAAAATGAATGGAAACCAAACAGAAGAGATATAATTTTCAAAATCTGAGAAGTGGCGTTCGGTCAAACCTTTTACTTTCACTTTAAGCACTGTGAGCTTGAGGTTGAGAGAACATGAGAATATCACAATAATACTGAATAACAGTACATGGGGGTGTAAAGTACAGTTTGAATGCAGATGATTGTCCTTTAGAGGCTACACGATGCAAAAATGCTGAAACTCAATAAATACTTGGATTACTGTAGCTGGACTTTGTTTGTGTTTTAAATGTCCAATTGTTACCACAGTTCGAGGTTAAAAATCTTCCCCCAAGACACTGTTTTAAAAAGATTATAGAGTTCTCCAATAATTCTTTCTTTTTGTAGTTTTGAGGTTAATTTAGAGATACAGCAAGAAAACAGGTCCTTCGGCCCACCAAGTCCGCGCCGACCAGCAATCACCCATAGACACTAGGACCATGTTTCATCATACACTCCAGGGCCAATTTTACAGAATTGAATTAACATCCAAATCTGTACAACTTTGGAATGTGGGAGGAAAAGCGTGGTCAGAGGGAAAACATGCAAACTCCAAACAGAGAGCACCCATAGTCAGGATTGAATGTGGGTCTCTGGTTCTCTGAGACAGCAACTCTACCGTTGCGCCACCGTACACCCACCTTTTATAAATAACGCAATTATTATTTTAAAAATTGGAACTCTTAAAAATGTGCTTTTACCACATTATGACAGATTAATAATATCCACAAGCTATTGGGTGCTTTGTCACTGCATCTGTCCTGCTCCATTTATAATTCGGCCAACTTGCCATACCTGCTATCTTTGATTAACTCTCTTTAGTGCACGTTTGTGAGTTTGTGCAGGCTTAGCACAAGGAGCTTGCATTCCCTGGGCCAAAACCAGTGCAGCTGTTAGTAACCCATTTCCTAGTTCGGCAGAAGAAAACACACTTAGTTTCTTTATTGAAACAGCAACAATAAACATATAAAAATTAAAACATTATTGGCTAGTCCAGGATCCAATCCTGAAAGACCTCCAGAGGCAGCAGACAGTGTGTGCTCCCTCTCCAGGTAATGAGGACAACCTTATCACTGGCAGGCAGGTGGGTTGGATAGATCCTTCATGCCAGGACCTGTGAAGTGCCATCCAGAGAACTGCTGACTGACTCACCCAATGTCTGCACTGGCTGCCCAAACATTAGAAGAATGGACTGAAGTGCAGCCTGATGCAGAAGGGCTACAACCTCTCTCACTCTATTTAACCAGGAGACCTTAAATCTTAAAAAACATTTTGCTCGGAACAGCTTTGTGCATCGTCTGAAATAAAAAGGGAAGACACCCTCAACGCAAGATCTCCACTACAACTCCAATCAACCAACGGCAGAACAGACTGCTGTAGCATGTCCAGGGCAGCCAAGTTTTGTCAGAGCATTTCAGTATTCTGAAAATCAGTATTTTGCTGAGGAAATCTGTATTTTTACGCGGTGCCATTTTACTGAAAAAAATGTTTTTTTTTAATGTGCGGTCATACCCATGTAAGAGTACAAGAAGCATAACTTTGCTACCAATTGACATGTCTTCTATGTACCTTACTTGACAGTGCATTCATTGCCATCTCTTTGTATACTGCTGTTTGAACAGCTGCTTCCTGCTTTTAGCACCAGATGATGTAGAAGCCATTTTGAAAGCCTCCCTCTCCCTCCCTTATTCCCTCCCTCGCTCTCGCCCTCTCTTCCCTCCTTACTGTCTCTCCCTCCCTCTCCCACCCTTCCTCTCTCCTCCTTTTTTCTCTCTCCCTCTCTTATTCCCTCCCTCCCTCTCTCCTTCTCCCTCTCCCTCCCTCCTTCTCCTCTCCACCCTCTCCCTCTCTCCACCCCTCCTTCTCTCCCCCTTGAGCCCACCCACCGTTCTGCAAAATAAAGGCCAATCCCAATGTAAGTGCAATCCCACTGGTAACCTTTCACCACTGGGTTTATCCGGAATTCTACCACTGCCTGAAAAATAATCAAAGGCTCAAAGAGAATTCCAAAGACTCATTGTTATACGAGAATTTTCTTGAACAGCCTATGACCTATGTGTAAAGCCCACAGCGCTATGTTTAAAGCTCATAGCACTCCAGCCGGTAGCGCTATATTTAGATCCCACAGCGCTCCAGCCGACAACACTTTGTTTAAATTCCCACGCATTAAAATGACAGCGGGACAGGCAGCGACTGTGGAGAGAAGGAATGGGTGACATTTCTGGTCAAGACCCTTCTTCAGACTGAACTGAAATTCATATTTAAAATCCGTATAGGGGGGTTGCACGTAATGTCATTGTGTCAAAGGGCGTGACGCACGCAGCTCAATCCATGTGGAGGACATGGCAGCCTACGGCATACACTGTTAATACATGAAACTCGTACTTTCTTACCTGTTAAAAACCACCGAAATGGTCAATTTTTGCACTGTAAATAATTGTGGAAATCGGGGTAACTGTGAGAGACATTTATCCTACTTCAGAATTCCAAAAGTGAGGAGAAATTATGGTAGAGAGAAGTGACAACTGAAGGGACAACAACTGCTAAAGTGGTTGGCGAACATTGGCCGTGCAGATATCAAGATTGAAAATATTGGGAATTATCCCGTTTGCTCACTGCACTCATCACAGAAAGGCATTATATGTGTTTTTTCTTGATTCCTTTGGTATCTAAAAAGTTTCCGAAGTGATAAATCTGGCTGTAAAATTTTAAAATCGCCCATGGTTCTCAAGTGGGTTTTTACATGCAAAATTAAAACGCTTCTGAAGCTAAATCTATCATTAAAAAAATCTCCAGACATACGAGTGGTGTGTGGAAAAGTAAGTTTTCTATCATTATGCTATTGAGATGTATATTTTGGCAAATAATAAAATGTCCTGACAGCTTAAACACCCAGTCCCTTTCAAAGATGTCAATTTGCTGAGGTTGATTATGTCCAATTAACAGCTAACAATTATGCCATTCCTTGGCTTGCATCTGTGTAAAATGTAATTCAAAACCCACGTATGGTTTGCGATTTTTTTAAGCCGTGCCTGCACAGTTGGGGACTATGGGTCAGGGGTGGAATTTTGCTTCGGGGGACAGGCCCAACGGGTCTGCACTTGGTCTAGTGGATTCTTAATATAGCACAACTGGCTGCAGCACTACGGGGTTTTAACATAGTGCTACGGGCCACGACGCTGTGGGTCAGAGCCTTTGTTCTCATATAACAGGCAGTTAAAATTAAAAAGGTCTAAAGAGGGTAGAAGGCTGTCTGGGGGATCCAAGAGGGATATCGGTGCAGACGGGAGAAAGGGTCATCACTGGATGGCGAGGACTCCTTTCCAATGAAAAAGGCACAAAGGCGACGGAAGAAAACCTCTACATCGTGGCGGATCCAGAACTCGTTGAGGTGGGGGCAGAAGGGAACAAAGGTGAGGCCTCTGTTGAGGTGACTGTTAAGGGGGGATGGTGAAGACACAAGGATGCGGGTTGAGATCGGAGGGGGGTAAGTGAGTAAACGGAGTTTGAGGCGAGCTCTGGTGTGAGGATGATGGGTGTTCCGAGAAGATGGGGGCATGAAGATTAGAGTATGGGTGGGAGTAGTTGCGATAAACTGGTTAAAAGGGGAAGGGAAAGATCCAGAGGAATCATTACAGAGGTTCCCTGTAGGGGGGGTGGGAGCAGAGGGACATAGGAGAGTCAGACCCCATGTGTGGGAGCGTGCAGTTGGAGGCTGTGGGCCTGATGTTGAGCCTGGAACTAAGGTGAGGCGACGGCTCTGGCCTGCTGGTGGGTGTTGGAGAGCCAAGTGTTAGCTGGTGGCGACCCAGGGGGGCTGGAGTAAAGGTACAGGTTGGCACACACAGCATTGCTGGTCCCCGGTCAACCAGGGAGGCATGGAAGATCGGTGGCAGCTGCGTCCGTGGCCCTGGGGAAGCAGTGAGTCAGCAGCAGCAGTGGTGACATTTGGCAATTCAGGCACGAGTACTCGTAGGTCTCTCTGAACTTCACTGATTTGCGGTCTCTCTCCATTTAGATAATGATCTGTCTTGTAATACCGCTCACCCATGTGCATGAGCGTACACTTCCCTACATTACACTCCATTTGACAGATTTGTGTGCTTAAATATAGTGTCCTCCATAATGTTTGGGACAAAGACCCATCAGTTATTTATTTGCCTCTGTACTCCACAATTTGAGATTTATAATAGAAAAAAAAAAATCACATGTGGTTAAAGTGCACATTGTCAGATTTTATTAAAGGTTTTTTTTAATACATTTTGGTTTCATCATGTAGAAATTACAGCAGTGTTTATACATACTCCCCCCATTTCAGGGCACCATAACATTCCAAGTTGTAATATACATTTTCTGACACGGATGGTCTCTTCTACTAATTGGAACAGTTTACTACAAGCTCCAAGAATCAGGACAAAATATTATTTCAGTACATTTTCATCTGAGCTATTGTCAAAAAGCTCTACTTCCATGCTTGCCGTTTTGTCAGCATCGGTTCAAACATTCCACTTCATTCGAGTGGCATTATGGTTTGCTCCAGTTGTAGAGAAGGTTGTACAGCACACAATGAACCACTAATGAACAAGACAGGAAGTAAACAGAAGGCGGGTAACTATAGACCGGTTAGTCTAACATCGGTGGTGGGTAAAATGTTAGAGACAATTATTAAAGAAACACTAACGGGGCACTTGGATAAACATGACTTCATCGGACAGAACCAGCATGGTTTTGTGAAGGGGAAGTCCTGTTTAACGAATCTGCTCGAATTCTTTGAGGAAGTAACAACCCGGGTGGATAAAGGGGAACCGGTGGATGTGGTATACTTGGACTTCCAAAAGGCTTTTGACAAGGTGCCACATAAGAGACTATTGCTAAAAATAAAAAATTATGGGATTGGGGGTAATATATTAGCATGGGTAGAGGATTGGCTAACAAATAGGAAGCAGAGAGTGGGGATAAATGGTTCATACTCGGGATGGCAACCGGTAACTAGCGGGGTTCCGCAAGGGTCGGTGCTGGGACCCCAGTTGTTCACAATTTATATAAATGATTTGGAGGAGGGAACCAAGTGTAATATATCAAAATTTGCGGACGATACAAAAATGGGAGGAAAAGTAGGGGATGAGGAGGATAGGAAGAGTCTGCAAAAGGATATAGATAAGCTAGGTGAGTGGGCAACAACTTGGCAGATGAAATTTAATACTAATAAATGTGAAGTCATTCACTTTGGGAAAAAAAATGATAGGGCAAGTTATTTTCTAAATGAGGAGGAGCTGCGTTGTAATGCAACGCAAAGGGATCTAGGGGTATTAGTACATGAATCACTAAAGGTTAGTATGCAGGTGCAGCAAGCAATCAGGAAGGCCAATGGAGTTTTGGCCTTTATTGCTAGGGGGATTGAGTATAAAAACACGGAGGTCTTGCTGCAGCTGTACACAGTATTAGTGAGACCACATTTAGAATACTGTGTACAGTTCTGGGGTCCATACTTAAGAAAGGATGTACTAGCCCTGGAGGCAGTGCAGCGAAGGTTTACAAGATTAATTCCTGCAATGAGGGGATTGACATATGAGGAAAGGTTAAGTAGGCTGGAACTCTACTCTTTGGAGTTTAGAAGAATGAGAGGCGATCTCATTGAAACATATAAGATCGTGAGGGGCCTTGATCGGGTGGATGCACCGAGGATGTTCCCAATGATCGGGGAAACTAGAACTAGGGGACATAGTCGCAGAATAAGGGGGGGCTCTTTTAAAACTGAGATGAGGAAGAACTTCTTCACCCAGAGGGTGGTTAATTTATGGAATTCACTGCCCCAGGGAGCAGTGGAAGCAGAAACGTTAAATATATTTAAGTCTAAAATAGATGGTTTTTTAGCTGCCAAGGGGATAAGGGGCTACGGGGAGAGGGCAGGGATATGGACCTAGGTATGGTTAGTATAGTAAGACCTGAGTGATCTCCTGGACAAGTGTCGATCGCCTGGATTGGGGTCGGAGAGGAATTTCCCGGATTTTTTTCCCGAATTGGACCTGGGTTTTTATCCGGTTTTTTGCCTCCCCCAGGAGATCACGCGGTTCTTGGGGTGGAGAGGGGTGATAGCGGTATAAAGGGGAGGGTAGTGTCTTGTATTCTGTGTCTTGTGTCTACTGTTTGTGGGTAAGTGTGTCTGTTTAGTGTTCAGCCATGAGCGAATGGCGGTGCGGGCTCGACGGACCTGGTGGTCTACTCTCGCACCTACTTTCTATGTTTCTATGTTTCTATGACAGCCTAATACAGGATCCTATCCGACCTGTGACAAGGTAAATGTGACAGGCTGCATTAAAACAAGCTGCCAGCAGACAACAGAACTGTAGATCGAGGATGCTCACCTCCAAGATGGCTCTAATTCATAAATAGTTAAAATAAATGCCCATTGTGCATTCACGGGACAATTGAAGTAAAAAAATTAAAAAAAACACTAGTCCTTCATCTCACAAAGAAACAAAGTAAAAATAAAGGTTAGAAAATAGGTACAATATAAATCATGGTTGTGCACGGAAACAGGCACAAACTATCAGCAAGCTCAGATGTTTCAGACATTGCAGTTCAAGGAGCACTAAAATCACCTGAAAGCCCCAACCTAGGCATGGACAAGCCACTCAATAATCACCCAGAACACATATCTAAAACAAAAAGCTATCAACACATATTCCTCAAAAAACATAATGGAGAGCACTTATGTCTCACCAAAAATCAAAAATTCCTGCATGAGCTCCAGATCCAATTACAAAGGCCCCAAACCTGGGTCAGGTAGCATCTGTGGAGGGAATGGATAGACAATGTTGCAGGTCAGGGCCCTTCTCAAGCTGATGGAGTAGTAGGAAGAAAGCTGCAAAAGAGAGGTGGGAGCGGGGCAGCACCTAGCAAGTGGTAGGTTTACACACGTGAAGGGAGGTGATTGACAGATGGTGGTGACGAAGGCTAGATGTGAAAAGGAGACATGGTGTCAGATTATGTAACAGCAGAGGATTAAGAAGAGGGCTGAAGGATGGATAAAAGGTGAATGATGGACTTGGGGGATGGGATCTGAATGGATATTGGAGGGGAAAGGAGCAGGGTGACTGGGGCATGCAGTTGGGGAAAATGGGTGCGCGCTGTGGTGGGGCACCAGAAAGAGAAAAGGGGTAGGGGGTGATCACTTAAAATGGGAGAATTCAATGTTCATACATTCAACGTTGGGATATAAGCTCGCCAAGCGGAATGCGAGGTGCTGTTCGTCCAGTTTGCGTGTGGCAATGAAGGAGGCCCAAGGACAGAAAGGTCAGTATGGGAATGGGGAAGGAGTTAGAATTATCTCTTTCCCCTCACCCATGTTCCCTTCCATCTATAACCCTCCCACTGACTTTGCATTTCACTCATCTGACATCCTTGTAGGAACTGCAGATGCTGGTTTAAACCGAAGATAGACACAAAATGTTGAAGTAACTCAGCGGGGCAGGCAGCATCTCTGGAGAGAATGAATGGGTGACATTTCTGGTCAAGACCTTTCTTCAAACTAGTCAGGGGAAAGGGAAACAAGAGATATAGACAGTGATGTAGATTGATATATAACTAATTAATGGAAGCTATGCTAAAAAGTAGCGATGATAAAGGAAACAGGCCATTGTTAGCTGTATGCTTGGTGAGAACGGGAACCTGGTGCGACTTGCATGGGGGAGGGGTGGAGAGAGCGAGAGTGCAGGGGTGACTTGAAGGTAGAGGAAATCAGTACTCATACCACTAGGTTGTAAGCTACCCAAGCAAAATATGAGATGCTGTTCCTCCAATTTGCGATTGGTCTCACTCTGACAAGGGAGGAGCCCAGGACATAAAGCTCAGTGTGAGAATGGGAAGGGGAATTAAAGTGTTCGGCAACTGGGAGATCAGGCAGGTCCAGGTGGACTGAGCGAAGGTGTTTAGCGAAACGATCGCCCAGTCTATGTTTGGGTTTGCAGTTCATTCCTACACCAATAGCTTTACATTTCACTCTTCATCTTTCCTCAGCTGACACCCTTTTATCTCCTTTTCACCTCAAGCTTTTGTCACTATCGCCACCCCTCTCACTATCATCTTCCAGGCTTTACCCCACTCCACCTCCCTTTTCCTGCTTTCTCTCCCATCTCCATTAATCTGAAGAAGGGTCCCAATCCAAAATGTTGTCTGTCCATTCCCTCCACAGATGCTGCATGACCTGATGAATTCCTTCAGCACTTTCTGTTTTGCTCGAAGTACCTCTGGATATCTTCAAAAATTGAATGAATGCCCTCTTGCATTCAAGGCTGTGATACATGCAAGTTTTTTGGCATAATTCTATGCAGGAATCAGCAATGACTAAACCAAAAGGATGTTCAAATTATCCATAGCAGCAATATCCAAACTAGAGCGGGGAATTTAAAATCTGCCTGGTAATTGAGAGATCAAATTAGGCAGTTAACATTGAATAAGTTGTGGAAATCAGCAGCAGGTGAGGATGAGAGCACATTAATAATGATGGAAAGCTGAAGAGGAGCATTATTGAAGGATAATGGTCACTTTGGACTTGCAATCATTGTCCAATTAGAGTGAAGTCCCTTAAATGGGGCAGAACAATGGCGCAGATGGTAGAGATGCTGTCTCACAGCGCCAGAGACCCATGTTCAATCCTGACCTCGGGAGCTGTCTGTGTGGTGTTTGCATGTTCTCCCTGTGACCACATGGGTTCCCTCGGATACTCCAGATCCTTCCCACACACCATAGACGTGCGAGTTTGTAGGTTTATTAGCCTCTTAGTGTGCAGGGAGTAGATGTTATAGTGGAATATCACAGAACTTGCGTGAACAGGTGATCGATGGTCAGTGTGGACTCACTGGGCTGAACGGCCTCTTTCCCTGTTATACCTCTAAAATATATGAAACTAAACTAATACACAAGTAAGTCTCAACACCCTAGTTAAGACCTCCTTACATGATCTCTGGGCCCCATTTGCACAGCAAAGTTTTCTGCAAGTGGCAATATAAAAATATTTCATAAGATAGGACTTGACAGCCAGAGATACATGGACAGGCTGGACAGATTAAGAGTTCATTCCTTGGAACACGAGACTGAGGGGTGATCTTATAGGTGTATAAAATGATTATAAATAAAATTAGATTTTTTTCCTGAGTAGGGGAAATCAAGAACTAGAGAGCGTAAATTTAAGGTGCGAGGGAAAAGATTTAATAGGAACCTTAGGGGCAACTTTTCCACGTGGATGGCAGAGTGTCGCAGCCTATGGGGGTAAGCTGCCGAGCCGGTCCCCCGCGGCCAAATCCCATGGACAGTAGCCCGAAAGGGGGAGCCCACCGAGCCGACATGTGCTCGTTCCCCGAAGACCGGAAAGATGAAGCCAGCGACGACGGCAGACACGACCTGCAAGGAGCGACGCTGGTAGGAGAGGAGGAAACTGGGATCTGGCCTACTGTGCTCTCAAGGTCAGTCGCAGCAGGCTTGCCCGGGAACAAACGTGGAGGTGCCACGAGAGGGAGTTTGGTTCACAGGTCAAACTGTACATCAAAGGGAAGGTGATGGCGGGAGACCTGCAGTAGCCTGGGGCTTGCCTGAATCAAGCACCACATAATACCGAGAGTGCAGACTGGACTTTGAAAAATGGCAGCAAATCATGGCGCCTCTTGCACGCAAGATCATTAGACTATTTCCGTACAATTTGCTAATTGGGGATGAGCTTGGGTATGACAATCCTCTACTGGACTGTTTGTAAGAGAATCTCATTGCGTGTTTGCTCTTCGCACATGTGGCAACCATGTGACAACCATTGAACAAACTGTCAAGAGGAAGTAGTTGAGAGAGGGACAATAACAACAGTTTTAAAAGACAATTGGACAGATACATGGACAGGAAATGTTTTAGAGGTATGCAGACCAGTCACAGGCAAATGGGATGGGGCATCTTAGTTGGCATGGACAAGTTAGGCCGAAAGCCCTGTTTTTTGCTGTATATGGCTTGTTTTTGTGCACTTAAACCATGAAATTCTCACTCTGTTTAAGAAGGAACTGCAGATGCTGGAAAATCGAAGGTACACAAAAAAATGCTGGAGAAACTCAGCGGGTGCAGCAGCATCTATGGAGCGAAGGAAATAGGCAACGTTTCGGGCCGAAACCCTTCTTCAGACTGATGGGGGGTGGGGAGAAGAAAGGAAAAAGGAGTAGGAGGAGCCCGAAGGCTGAGGGAGAGGAGACAGCCCGAGGGCTGAGGAAGGGGAGGAGACAGCAAGGGCTAAAAAAATTGGGAGAATTCAATGTTCATGCCCCCAGGATGCAGACTCCCAAGCAGAATACGAGGTGCTGTTCCTCCAATATCTCCTCCCCTTCCTCAGCCCTCGGGCTGTCTCCTCCCATCCCTCAGCCTTCGGCCTCCTCCTACTCCTTTTTCCTTTCTTCTCCCCACCCCCCATCAGTCTGAAGAAGGGTTTCGGCCCGAAACGTTGCCTATTTCCTTCCCTCATTCTATTGCAGGATATTTTACTGTACATTAAAATATCACAATGCAGTCAAAAGTTAGATTTTCTTTAATGTCAAGGAAGCTATCCAAAACAGACATTTATGTAAAATTGTTTCTTCATAAATGTCTTTTCCAAAACAGTTAATGGATTTAAAATATACCAATGTCAAAGTGTCACTGATAGCAAACAAAATAGAGCTGCTGGAGGAACTCACCAAATCAGTCAGCATGAGAAGGAAAGAGTCAGTCGATCCTTCATCTGAATGGAAAGAGTGAAGGAGAATACAAGGGGCCTCTACTATTTCAGTACAAATGAAAGGTCTCAACCATAAATAGTGTCCATTTCCCTCCACAAATGCAGTGGAGGAAAATTCTTCTCAGTATTACTTATTTTTGCTCCAGATTCCAGCATCTGCAGCCTCATATCTCCTAGTAATTTAATATTTTCATGCATATATTTAAAATGTCATTTAGACATTAAGATGACATACGTGGTATGTTTCATAGCAAATTCTTATTTATTAATGTTCTCAAAGGAACAGAAAAAAACAATTGTTTTCTCAATTACATAGTGAGAATAATATAGCTCTCATAACTGGAAAGACTAAAATAGATCAGTTGCAACTAATCCCAGAAATGTGGGTATTATTAATTTTAAAGAAAACTAAAATGCTTAAATTAGTTAAATCATTTATTGATATAACATGAACCATCCTTGACAAATTTCAACACTTGAAATGCTAGGTTGGAAGATAATTGATTATTCAACAAGCTCATGTCAACAACTTGCTGGTGTTTACAGGTGAAAGACACGATGTTGGAGTTTTTTTTTAACTAACCTTTGTTTTTATGCCTCTCTAATAGCAAACCAATGGCTTATTTACACTACCAAACGGGAGAAGCATTGCATTATCCGCTTCAGATACAGTATTACAATAGCAAGCATGAAGAACACTCTCTACTTTCAAGGCCCAAGCAACACCAGCCTTTACTTTCACGTTACAAGGAAAAACAGCTAACGTTCTGCAAGACTCTGGTTGGTCTCGCATTGATATTGAGAATGATGTAGCAGTGTCAGCCAGTACTTTGAGTACCGAACTATACTGTCACAAAACAACACCATAAGTAGTTGCTGCAACATAAAAATATATACAATTGTATAAACAAAGGCATCGGGTGTAACTACGTAATGAGAAAAAGCGGCCGTTTTTTTGTTAATTAATGAAGACCAACTCTGATACCAATGGAACTCATCCACAATCTAAATAATATGTTGCATTTAAAACCATGGCAAATCTTTGTATTTTTAAAATCAGCACGTGATCAAACCTCGTTAGTTACGAAAATATATTTTCCGAATGTATTTACGAATCTGCGTTGCGGTAGACGAGAAAGTCATTCACACAGGTAAACATTCAGAAAAAATGTCTGACACCAAAGACATGATTTTACAATGACACGGAGCATTATTCCCTAGTTCCAGCAATGTAAAAAGAAAAACACTAAATTGAATACTGTTGTACCGTGGTAAGTTTTTACTAAGAATGAATAAACGATCACTTAAAAAAATTGCAAGACTGATGAATCTGCAAACTAACGCTGGCCATATTACCACGCTCGGTTACTATCACCTTGTTTGTTATAGAAATCATAACATAAGTCTACTACGAAAATTTTAAAAAGTCAGGCGGATCTCTTGTAGGCCGCTCCACCTCAAAATCCCACTCTAGTATTAGTATATTTATAGACAAAGTCGACATATCCAGTCATGTCCCTGGGCAAAGCAGGCGCGCCGAGCCGACACAGTTTACAAACGAGAGCCGCACTATCGCGGTGGTGATTACCGTTCACTTCTCGTTTCTTGCTTGTTAAAAGCCGATAATGGCGGCCCCTTCCTCGCGAGAGAAGCGCTCCGGCACAACAGCGGCCGCGGGGAACAAAGATGGCGGCCGGCTGGCTGGCTGGCTGGCCGGCACGCGTGCGCGCGCGGGGGGCAGCGGGCTGTGGCTGTGGCGGGAGCGCGCGCGCGCACGCGCGAGAGAGAGAGAGAGCGGCAGTTGGGGCGTCGAGCACAAAGCGCGCGCTTCCTCTCTCTCTCCTCTCTCCAGCGGTAATGATGATGAGGCAGCGACTACTCTTAACTTCAAGTAAAACGGATCTTTGAGTAAAACGAACTGAAAGAAGAGTCTCGACCCGAAACGTCACCCATTCCTTTCCTCCAAAGATACTGCCTGACCCGCTGAGTTACTCCAGCTTTTTGTGTCCAACTTCAAGTTAACCATTTGTTTAAGAGGGAACTGCAGATGCTGGAAAATCGAAGGTAGACAAAGAAAATGCTGGAGAAACTCAGCGGGTGCAGCAGCATCTATATTCGCTCCATAGATGCTGCTGCACCCGCTGAGTTTCTCCAGCATTTTTGTCTACCTTCAAGTAACCCTTGTTTCCCTCCCTCTCTCTCCCTTCATAGTTCTCCGAGCAATCTGACACTGTCTCCCTGATTACATTTTGTCTCTGGGTGTATGCTTCGTTGTCGGCTTCCTCTCGCTAACTATGATCAGTACATTTTCCATGAACCTCAATCCCTTTGATGTCTCGTTGTCACACCTTACACTTCCTTATCTCTGTGTCTCCCCCTCCCCCTAACTTGGTCTCGACCCAAAATGTCACCCTTTCCTTCTCTTCAGAGAAGCTGCCCGTCCCGCTGAGTTACTGCAGCACTTTGTGTCTGTCTGCAGCAAAGGCAATCGGTATGGGGAGAGGGAGATTGTCCACACCCCTCAGCAACCATTCACTCAGCAGAGCGAACTCCGCCATTGCTGTGTTACACGTTTAATATTGAGCTGAACTTACCTGGTAATTTTATGGTAAGACTTATTTTATCACCTCAACCCCTATTCTAAAAAGTTACTTTAATAACTATCACGGGGAATCGAAACGCAACTCGCCAAACACCACCCTCGCAAACTAGAAATCTCGATTTTGTTGTTTAGTTGTCATTGAATGCTCACAATTGTGTTAATTTTATTTCCGGTTTGCTTTATTGCGACAAACTTAAATAAATGGAATGGAAGGACGTTGCGGTGCCAAGCAGTTTAAAGTGAATGTAACCGAGTGTATTCGTGCTGATGTTGATTTAATATGGTTCCGTCCGATGCATGTCTGGAGAAAATTAATAGTGACGTTTTCGGGTCGAGACACTATAGACAGAATCAGACACCATAATAGAAACAGCAACAAGAGGTTCAATATATGAAATCAAACAATATTGTGCAAAGACAGAGAAAACTCCCTCGTGTAATCAAGACAGTTTGTAGTACACAATTTAGATGGAGTTCGTAGTGTTCAATAGCTTGACGGTTGTTGGGAAGAAGGTTATCCTGAAATGGTTAGTACTAGCTTTCAGGCTTCTATACCTTCTTCCCAATGCCAGATAATGAAATGATCTCTGTGTCTCACTCTCCCCTGACTCGGTTTGAAGATAATGAAATGAGGATTCAGTTGCAAAGGGAGGAGCAGAGACCCAGTTCCCTGAGCTTGGTAACAAGTTTGGACGTATTGATAATGAACAACAACCTGATGTATGTGTTGCAATATGGGGATGGTGGCAGAGGCAATGAAGGATCATAAATGGTATGCACCTGCTTATAAAATGGGAAGAGAAAGCTTCTACATGCTGATAACGTAATTGTTGGCAAGGGATGCGTTCTTAATTGCCCTTGGGAATTTGATGATAAGCCACTGTAGCTTGATAGTAGCTTTTACGATTTAAATCTAGTAGCCTTATGGCAACAAAGGAATGGCAAGGATTTCGGATGAATCTGTAGGTTCTGGTATTTCCAAGTACTTGCAAGTTTGCACTGGTGGTAGACCTTGTGGGTTTTAGAGTTTGGGAGATGAAGTAAGTAACGACCGCAGAACCATCTAATCTTGGTCCTCGCCCTTAACAACTTCTCTTTCGACTCAGTGGGAGCATTTATTTCAAGAGGGCTTCTATACAAAAACAGGGATGTAATGCTGAGGCTCTACAAGGTGCTAGAAAGGCCGAATTTGGATATTGTGAGCAATTTTAGGCACCATACCTAAGGTAGGATGTGCTGGCTCTGGAGAGGGTCCAGAGGGGGTTTGCAAGAATGATCCCAGGAATGAGTAGGTTAACCTATGATGAGCGTTTGTCGGCACTGGGCCTCTACTCGCTGGAGTTCAGAAGAATGAGGGGGGACCTCATTGAAACTTACAGAATGGTGAAAGGCTTGGATAGAGTGGATGTGGAGAGGATGTTTCCACTAGTGGGCGAGTCTAGGACAAGAGGTCATAGCCTCAGAATTGAAGGACGTTCTTTTAGGAAGAGGTTGAGGAGAAATTTCTTTAGTCAGAGTGGTGAATCTGGAATTCTTTACCACAGAAGGCTAAGGAGGCCCTCAGTGGATAATTTTACGGCAGAGATAGATAGATTCTTGATTAGTACAGGTGTCAGAGGTTATGGGAAAAGGCAGGAGAATGGGGTTAGGAGGGAGAGGTAGATCAGCCATGATTGAATGGCGGAGTAGTATTGATGGGCCGAATGGCTTAATTCTACTCCTATCACAATGACCGTATGACTCCTCTCACTTCCTCCAAATCAAAGGCACAGCTCTGGGCACCCGCATGGACCTTGGCTATTCCTGCCTCTTTGTAGGGTATGTTGAACAATCTTTGTTCCAGAACCTATCTCCGTCACTCCGTTGATGACTGCATCAGTGCTACCTCCTGTACCAATGCAGAACTCATGGACCATTAACCACCACTAATTTCCATCCAGCACTCAAATTCACCGACGCCTCACTCCCCTTTCTTGATCTCACATTCTCCATCGCAGGAGATAGACAATCGACTGATGTCTATTACAAATCCACTGACTCCCACAACTATCTCGACTACACATCTTCGCACCATGCTTCCTGCAAAGGCTCTATCCCCACTCCCAATTCCTCCATCTACGCCGCATCTGCGCCCAAGATGAAGTGTTCCATACCAGCACATCCAAGATGTTCTCATTCTTTAGGGAACAGGAGTTCTCCTACCCATCCTATATGAGGTTCTCACAGGTGTTTCCACAGTACTTCACAGCTCTGCTCTTGTTCCCCCTCTCCCTCGTCCATACAACGCATAGTCCTCCGACATTTTTTCCACCACCAAGGGGATCCCACCACTAGTCACATTTCCACCCTTTTCCGCCTTCCACAAAGACTGTTCTCTCCGATTCCCTGGTTAACTCAACCCTTCCAACCCAATCCAGCCCCTCCCCAGGTACCTTCCCATGGAAATGTAACACCTGTCACACTAACTCTTCCCTTGACTCTGTCCAGGGACCCCGACAGTTGTTTCAGGTTTGGCAGGGTGTCCCTTGCACCTCTTCCAACCTCATCTATTGTATGCGTTGTTCAAGATGTGGACTCTTGCACATCGGTGAGACCAAATGTAGACTGAGGGATCATTTCGCTGAACACCTTCGCTCGGTCTGCCTGGACCTATCTGACCTCCTGGTTGCTAAACACTTTAATTCTCCCCATTCCCACCCTGACCTTTCTGCCATAGGCCTCCTCCATTGTCAGACTGAGGCTACATGCAAATTAGAGGAACAGCATCTCATATTTCGCTTGGGCAGCATACAGACCAGTAGTATGAATATTGATTTCTCTAACTTCAAGTAACCCCAGCATTCCCTCTCTCTCCATCCCTTCCCCCACCCAAGTCGCATCAGCTTCTCGTTTTCACCCAACAACAGCTAACAATGGCCTGTTCCTTCAGGTTTGTTACTTTTTTGCTTATCTTTCATTCATTGTTCTATTTCTCTCCACGTCATCATCCATACCTCTCGTTTGCCTTTCCAGTAACTTTCAGTCTGAAGAAGGGTCCCTACTCGAAACATCACCCATTCCTTCTCTCCAGTGATGTTGCTTGTCCCGTTGAGTTACTCCAGCTTTTTGTGTCTATCTTCGTTTTAAACCAGCAACTGCAGTTCCTTCCTACACATATAGATAAGTAAGTAGCCTTGGTGAGTTGACTGCACTGCATATTTAAGAAGATATATTTACTGCAGTTATGATGTACTGGTTGTCAAGGAAATGAATATCGTGGCAGATTCGATGATGATCAAAGGGTCAGCCTTGTTTGTCCCCGATGGTGCTGATGTATATGAATGCTACTGGAGATGCAGTTAAACTATTGTATTTTTGTAGAGGAAAGATTCAGAAAACCAAGAGCCTCTGATCCCTGCTTGTATGGCTACATTGGTTACATGACCTATCCAATTGAGTTTCTAGTCAAGATGTTGAGCCCTTGGCAGTGGGAATGCTACGGAATGTAAAGTAGTCTGATTTTCTCTTTTGAAATGGTTACTACTTGGCACTTGTTAAGCGCAAAATTCTGCCTCTTATCCAATGTGTTTATGGACTGCTTGCATGTTTATCATATGTGCAGAGATAAGCTTCTGCCCTAAGGTCAGTAGGCTGGATGTTGTGCAGTATCTAAGCACAAGTTCACTATAATACACTTTAACTTGCAGAATGTGGCCGAAACCAATGTTATCGAGTTTCGACCAGTCTTCTTTCTCTCTGGCAGCTGATTACGATATGGACCCACCAATACCTGAAAAAACAAGAAAGTTACATTGACTCCACCTGAGCATCGATGCTCCCCAAAATGGTTCCAAATATATTCTTGGCACCAGACTTCACAAAGGATGGTCAAAGTATACAGATGTTGATTTGAGGAACTGTTAAATAGAATAATTGTGCAGTCATCGGTGAACCCCTCAGAAAGATTAAAGGAAGTTATTTTTTATTGAAGGGCAAAGGAGCTTAAAAGTAGAAATATTAAAATGAAACGAGGTCTGGTGAGACTGCAGTTAGTATATTATGTACAATTTTGATTTCCATACTTAAGGAAGTATATACAATTGCAAAGGAGGTTCACTTGGTTGGTTCCAAAGATGAAGTGGCCGGAAGTGGCAGCGCTGCCTTAGCAGCTGCGGCTCGCCTGCAGTCCATCTGTTTTTTTCTTTTTTTGTTGTTTTCTTGTCCTGTTTTAGCTAGTTAATTTGAGTTATTAGGTTGTGTATGTGTGGGGGGTGTGGGAGAAACTTGTTTTAGTCTCTTCCTTCGGGGGGGGGGGTGCGACTTCTTGTCGTATCCCCCGTCTCTGTCTCCGTCTGCGCTGAGGCCTAATGGCGGAGCTGGCGGCCTCCAACTGGGACCAGAGGCTCCGGAGGCAGAGACAGCCAGGACTTACCAGCGTGAGGCTGGCCGACTTCGGGGCTGAGGCGGCTGCGGCCCGACCCTGAGCTGAAGCTGCGTTCCGGCGGCGGCCCGACTCGGAGCTGTGGCTGCGTTCCGACGGCGGCCCGACTTGGGGCTGAGGCAGCGGTGGCCTGACTCGGGCTGAGGCGGCGGCAGCCTGACTCGGGGCTGAGGTGGCGGCAGCCCGACTCGGAGCTGAGGCGGCGTTCTGGCTTTCGGCAGCGGCCTGACTCGGAGCTGAGGCTGCGGCGGCCCGACTCGGGGCTGAGGCGGCTGCGGCCCGACTCGGAGATGAAGCGGCGTTCCGGCTTTCGGCAGAAGCCAGACTCGGAGCTGAGGCGGCGGCGGCCCGACTCGGGGCTGAGGCGGCTTTCGGCCGTGGCCCGACTCGGAGCTGAGGCGGCGGCTGCCCGACTCGGGGCTGAGGCGGCTTTCGGCAGTGGCCCGACTCGGAGCTGAGGCGGCGGCGGCCCGACTCAGGGCTGAGGCGGCTTTCGGCAGCGGCCCGACTCGGAGCTGAGGCGGCGGCGGCCCGACTCGGGGCTGAGGCGGCGGCAGCCCGACTCGGGGCTGAGGCGGCAGCGGCCCAACTCGGGGCTGAGGCGGCGGCGACCCGACTTCGGAGGTTCGGCCGCGGGCCAGTGGACGACATCGTCGGGAGCTCGCAGGTCACAGGTTGGTGACCTGGTTTTCCGGAGCTCCCGCAACAACAGCTTCGTCCGCTGGACTGGAGGGTGGCAGCTTCGGCAGCTTCGACCACCGGCGGAGTTTGAACCGGCCCGTTCACGGTGCACGGTTGAGCCGCGGGACTTACCCGGTGGGGTCACAACATCTGAGGCCTGGATCGCCTCAGCACAGAGGGAGAGCAAGGAGGGAAGAAACAAAGACTTTAAGACTTTTGCCTTCCATCACAGTGAGGAGGTGTCTGGTGAACTCACTGTGGTAGATGTTAAATTTATGTTTATTGTGTGTTTTGATATATTATTATATGTATGACTGCAAGGCAACAAAAGTCCGTTCAGACCGAAAGGTCTGAATGACAATAAAGGATACTTTGACTTTGAAGGGATATGAGGAACAGTGAAAGGGATTGGTGATGGCACACATTGTTGCAACAGGGCCACATCTCCCTGGCCCTAAACTCATCTCTGAAATACCTAGATAACAAGGACACCTACGTTAGACGACTCCTTATTGACTATAGCTTCACCTTCAACACCATAATCCAATCCAAATTAATCTGCAAACTCTTGGACCTAGAAGTCAGCATATCGTTCTGGCACTGCAGGGCTCAAAATTAACAGTTGCCCGGTTGCCAATGGCCATCTATAGTCCCGCCGGGCAACCTAAAAGCCGTTAATTTTGCCCAGCTGGGAGGGGGAGTTGAAATGCTGAGCCACCAGGAGATCAGGTTGGTTATTGCGGTCCGAGCGGAGGTGTTGGGCGAAGCGATCGCCAAGCCTACGCTTGGTCTCACCGATGTAGAACAGCTGACACCTAGAGCAGTGAATGCAATAGATGAGGTTGGAGGAGGTGCAGGTGAACCTCTGCCGCACCTGGAAAGGCTGCTTGGTCCTTGGATGGAGTCAAGGGGGGAGGTAAAGCGACAAGTTACAATGACAATAAAGAAACTATTCTATTCTAAGTGTAGCATTTCCTGCGGTTGCAAGGGAAAGTGCCAGGAGAGGGTGTGGTTTGGGTGAGAAGGGACGAATTGACCAGGGAGTTATGGAGGAAAGCCAACAGGGGAGGAGATGGGAAGATGTGGCCAGTGGTGGAATCCCATTGGTGGACAAAAAAGCTGGAGAAAATCAGCGGGTAAGGCAGCATCTATGGAGCGAAGGAATAGGCGACGTTTCGTGTCGAGTCCCTTTGTTCAGATTGATGTCGGGGGGGGGCACGAAACAGAAAGAAAGAGATGGAGACAGTAGGCTGTGGGAGAGCTTGGAATGGGAGGGGAAAGAAGGAGAAAGCAAGGACTACCTGAAATTAGAGAAGCCAATGTTCATACCGCTGAGGTGTAAACTACCCAAGCAAATATGAGGTGCTGCTCCTCCAATATGCGGTGGGCCTCACTCTGGCCATGGAGGAAGTCCAGGACAGAAAGGTCGGAATGGGAAGGGGAGTTAAAGTGTTGAGCCACCGGGAGAGCAGGTTAGTTATTGCAAACTGAGTGGAGGTGTTGTGCAAAGTGATCGCCAAGCCTGCGCTTGGTCTCCCCGAGGTTGATCATACGCTGAATAATCCAACCACATTTTTGTTTGGAAGTGGAAAGAAATAATATAAATTGCATTCATTGCAATGTGTAAAAAGAGTTGAGATACTGTATTATAATTTTGCTGCATGTAATTGTGGTATATATCATGTCTTGATTGGTGAATATGTTTAGTTTGTGACTTTATTTGAAGCTGAAATAAAATGTGAATGTTTCATTGAGCATAATTCCGACTGGTAACTACGCACTTCGTCCAAGCACATTATCGCACGCGTCATGCAAGCCGTCTTAAATGACCACCTAAACTGTCATTTGGCAACTTAAAAAGCTGCCAAGGTTGCCGGCTGACAACAGAGAAAAAAAATTAAGTGAGAGCCCTGCAAGGTGTATAATATTTTTGACACTGTCATAGGCTTTTCTTACATATGCTGTCACAATGCACTGTGGTCTATAAACAACCCTTCAGTAATTTTCCTTGCCCTCCATTTCAGAATAAAAGTGTTTTAAGCCAATAACTCAACACTAGCACTGGTAATAAATAAATAAATAAATAAATAGATAAGCAGAGCTTTCCAGCCCCTTATCTCATTGGCCACGCTCAGCTGCAAATCGGTGTCAATCTGGTGGACCATCTTCCTCTAGTCGTGGGGGTGGGGGATTGGGAGGGGCCTCACAAGTGGATCAGCTCTTCATCTAAATCCGGCCCTGATGAGGCGCTGTTCCACCAGCTTGTGTATGGCCTCATTCTGGAGGAGGTCCCGGACAGAAAGCTCATTGCGTGTGATTTTTGAATTTTTACTCCACCCAAATGGAATACGAGGTGCTGTTTGTCTACTTTCCTGCCTCTGGCTTCACGATCTGCAACTCTTCAAACCTGGCTCTACCACGTTCATATCTCTGGCCTTTGTTTCAATCATCTGCCTATCAACCCCCCTCGCATATGTCGCCCTACGCCCTGACTCACTTTATGCCAAGCTCTGCCTCTCCCCTTTTCCAGCTTTCTTCGCATTCCTCCTACAATCAGTGAATAAGGGTCTCGACCCGAAACATCATCTATCCACCTTCGCTGGAGATGCTACTTGACATGCTGTGTTATACCATCATTTAGTTTAGTATTTTCATGAGTACTGAGGTACAGTGAAAATATTTTGTTGGTCTTGGATGGAGCTGTTCCCAAACTAGGCTGTCAGGCATCCTGATCAAATGCTTCCTGTGACACTTCTGTAGAAGTTAGTGAGGGTTGTTGGGCACATGTCAAACTTCCTAAGCCTTTTAAGGTGTGCTTTCTTAGCCATAGGTTTGATTGCTGGTAATATTTATTCCTGGGAACTTGACCATCTCTACGTCTGCACTATCAATGTATTGCTTCACCTTATGAAGTCGATCACATTCTTCTTTGTCTTGCTGTCATTGAGGGAGAGGTTGGTGTCATGGCACCAGGTCACAAAGTTCTCAATTTCCTTTCAGCACCCCGTCTCATCATTTGGTATCTGCCCCCAATACGATGGGGTCATTTGCAAACTTGTGAATTGAGTAATATTGGTATTTAGCTGCACAGTCATGAGTGCATAAGGAGTATAGTAGGGAGCTGGGAAAGCATCTTTGCCGGGCACCAGAATTAAAGATTATCGTAGAGGATGATTTCTCACCTATCCTCACTGATTGTGGTTTGTTGGTCAGAAAATCAAGGATCCAGTTGCAGAGGAGAGTTCTGACTCCAATTTCCACAAGTTTGGAATGATTAGATTAGATTAGATTAGATTTGTTTATTGTCATTCACACCTTTCGGTCTGAACGAAATTTTGTTTCCCTGCATTCATACATATAATTTAAAAATTGACAAAAACACACAATCAACACAAATTTAACATCCACCACAGTGAGTTCACCAAACACCTCACTGTGGTGGAAGGCAAAATCTTAAAGTCTGTGTCTCTTCCCTCTTTGTTCACCCTCTGCGCCGAGGCGATCCAGGCCCCAGATGTTGTGACCCCACCGGGTGATGGTACATCCCCGCGGCTCAAGCGTGCTCCGTGAACGGGCCGGTTCAAACTCCGCAGGTGGCCGCTGCCGCCGCCACAGCTCCGAGGCCGAGTCGGGTTTCCGCTGCCGCTGCCACAGCTCCGAGGCCGAGTCGGGTCTCCGCTGTCTCTGCCGCCGCCACGGTTCCGGGGCCAAATCGGGTCTCCGCTGCCGCCGCCACAGCTCCGAAGCCGAGTCGGGTCTCCGCTGCTGCTGCCAGCACCACAGCTCCGAGGCTGAGTCGGGTCTCCACTGCCGCTGCCGCCATGGCTCTGGGGCCGCCAGCTCCGCCATTAGGCCTCGGCGCAGACGGAGACGGGGAATACGACAGAAAAAAAGCCGCATCCCCCGAAGGAAGAGACCAAAACATGTTTCTCCCACCCCACCCACACACATACACAACTTAATAAAACAAAATTAACTAAAACATGACAAAGGAACAAAAAGAAAGAAAAAAACCAGACGGACTGCAGGTGGGCCGCAGGTGTTAAGCCAGCGCCGCCATCTTTGGGGGGGGGGGGAAGGAAAAAAAATGGCAGGACAGGCAGCATCTCTAGAAAGCAGGTATGGGTGACGTTTTGGGTTAAGAGAGTTAGATACTCTAGGGGCTAGTGGAGTCAAGGGATATGGGGAGAAGGCAGGCACGGTTATTGATAGGGGACGATCAGCCATGATCACAATGAATGGCGGTGCTGGCTCGAAGGGCCGAATGGCCTCCTGCACCTATTTTCTATGTTTCTAAGACCCTTCTTCAGACTGGTTAAGGACAAGGGAAACGAGAGATAAAGAACCATGGAACCTCCCTTGTCGGCTGGTTTGATTATAATGTCATGGTCGCTGCAGAGTGAGCGGAGAGCTGTAAGTTCAGAGGGGGTGAGGTTGGAGTAGGTAAGGGGAGTGGAAAAGTTGAGACGGTTGATGTCACGCCGGCAGTTAGAAAGAAAGAGGTCTAGAGAGGGTAGAAGGCCATTCTGGGGAGTCCAAGAGGAGGGGGACCGGTGCAGACTGGAGAAGGGGGTCATCACTGGTTGGTGAGGACTCGTTCCCATAGGAAAATGGTAGACTAGAAATCATAGTAATCAAGACTAGAAATCATAGTTGCAAGTGGAGTGTGGTGGGAAGGAGGATGGTACTACAGGTATAGATGTAAATAAAGACAGACTTGCTCATTATGCAGGTGTGTATTCCAAACCTCCTCATGGTGTCAAGTAAAATATCAAGGTTATCCCACACTGCTGTTTCACACTTTTTCTGCAAAATGATGAGTTGGTAGTCGGGATAGAATTTGCATTGGGGATTGAAAACATGGACTTTGATAGGGATGGGGTTGAGAAAGTAGTTGGAGAGAATTAGAAACGGGGAGGTGTAATTAGGGATTGACGAAAGCCTGTGGTGCCACTTTTAAAGAACTACTAGACTAAGTGGGACCCGTTGGGTCCCAGCATCACATGGGAGGGCTGGTCCCCTATCGCCATATTCCACCTCTCCACCAATTCCAATATTGATGTGGTGGGTGGGGGGCTTTCTGGAGCGCTAATATGGGTGTTGTGTGCTGAAGGGACTGGTTTCCAGAGGGCTATTATGGACATTGTAGGCCGAATGGATTCTAGGGCTGGCAGCTCAGTCACTCAAGCCTGTTGTGCTGGCAGCTCACTCACTCATGGCTGGCGGGCTGCCAGTTGACTCACGGCTATTCCTTGAAATTCCATTTCAAGCAGGGTGCAAGGCCACCAAATTCAGTGCAGTTTCTTACCACTTCAAGCAGGGTGCAAGGCCACCAAATTCAAGTGCAGTTTCATACCATTTCAAGCAGGGTGCAAGGCTACTAAAGACAGCGAGTCGTGACTTCTCCCTCCTCCATCTTGCAGAGACTGAGCCACGCCCACACTTCTGGGTTTTATTGTCTCTCCCCCCCCCCCTCACACCAGAAGGGGCGTGACCTTCATGGCGTGATTGACAGGAGAGAGAATTTCAACATTTTAAACACTAATAACACTTTTATTTTTCATCGATGGGAAAAATCCTCAGCACCAGATGAGCAGAGGGGGACTCTGAGTAAGATGGCTAAAATTCAAGTTCAAGTGAGTTTATTGTCATGTGTCCCTGTATAGGACAATGAAATTCTTGCTTTGCTTAAGCACACAGAAAATAGTAGGCATTTACTACAAAACAGATAAATGTGTCCATATACCATGATATAAATATATACACACATGAATAAATAAACTGGTAGTGCAAATAACAGAAAGTGGTTGCTAATAATCAGAGTTTTGTCCGAGCCAGGTTTAATAGCCTGATGGCTGAGGGGAAGTAGCTATTCCTGAACCTGGTTGTTGCAGTCTTCAGGCTCTTGTACCTTCTACCTGAAGGTAGCAGGGAGATGAGTGTGTGGCCAGGATGGTGTGGGTCTTTGATGATACTGCCAGCCTTTTTGAGGCAACGACTGTGATAAATCCCCTCGATGGAAGGAAGGTCAGAGCCGATGATGGACTGGGCAGTGTTTACTACTTTTTGTAGTCTTTTCCTCTCCAGGGCGCTCAAATTTCCGAACCAAGCCACGATGCAACCGGTCAGCATGCTCTCGACTGTGCACCTGTAGAAGTTAGAGAGAGTCTTCCTTGACAATCCGACTCTCCGTAATCTTCTCAGGAAGTAGAGGCGCTGATGAGCTTTTTTGATAATTGCGTTAGTGTTCTCGGACCAGGAAAGATCTTCAGAGATGTGCACCCCCAGGAATTTGAAGTTCTTGACCCTTTCAACCATCGACCTGTTGATATAAATGGGGCTGTGGGTCCCCCTCCTACTCCTTCCAAAGTCCACAATCAGTTCCTTGGTTTTGCTGGTGTTCAGGGCCATGTTATTGCGCTGGCACCATATGGACAGTTGCTCGATCTCTCTTCTGTACTCTGACTCATCCCCATCAGTGATACGCCCCACAATAGTGGTGTCGTCAGCGAACTTGATGATGGAGTTCGCACTGTGGTTCGCTACGCAGTCATGGGTATAGAGTGAGTACAGCAGGGGGCTGAGCACGCAGCCTTGAGGTGCTCCCGTGCTGATTGTTATTGAGGCTGACACATTTCCACCAATACGAACCGACTGGTCTGTGGACGAGGAAGTCGAGGATCCAGTTGCAGAGGGATGCGCAGAGACCCAGTTCCGCGAGTTTGGTAACCAGTTTGGAGGGGATGATTGTGTTAAATGCCGAGCTGTAATCAATGAATAACAGCCTGACATATGAGTTTTTGTTGTCCAAGTGGTCCAGTGCGGAGTGGAGGGCCAGCGAGATCGCATCCACCGTTGATCTGTTGTGGCGGTACGCGAACTGCAGTGGGTCCAGGTTTTTGTCGATGTAGGAGTTGATTTGCTCCAGGATCAACCTCTCAAAGCACTTCATCACCACTGGCGTTAGTGCCACTGGTCGATAGTCATTGAGGCACGTCACCTTACTCTTCTTGGGCACCGGTATAATTGATGCCCTTTTAAAGCAGGTGGGGACCTCAGACCTCAGAAGTGAGAGGTTGAAAATGTCCGTAAAAACTCCCGCCAGTTGGTCCGCACAGGTTTTTAGAACACGGCCGGGTATACCATCAGGACCAGGTGCTTGTGGTACGTGGTAGCGTTTTTTCTAAAATCAATATAAAGCGCAAACAGGAAGTGGTCAAGATTAGACTTAGGCAACTTTAATTGGGCAAGGCAACTTTAATTGTGCAAGGAAACTTTAATTGGCATTTCCAAACCAAAGGCAAGGCATCTTTAGCATTTCCAAACCAAAGGCAACGCAGCTTTAGCATTTCCAAACCAAAGGCAACGCAGGTTTAGCATTTCCAAACCAAAGACAATACAGCTTTAGAATTTCAAAACCAAAGTCAACGCAATTTCTTGGTGGCGGCATGCGCACGCACACACGTGAGGCTTCGGTCGTGGGCCCTATGGACGATAAAATCGGGAACTGACCTGCTTGGTGACTGACTCTGAACTCCAGCAACAGCAGCTTTGTCCGCCCCGAATTGTGGGGCTTTAATCGGCCTGTTCGCGGGGCCTTTCATCGCCCAGCGCGGCATAAAACCAGCCGCGGGATCTTCCATCCCCCGGCAGGGGCTTCAACATTGGGAGCCTCGATCGCCTCGATGGAGCAATTTGACCACGGGGCGATGGAAGATCCCGCGGCCGATTTTAAGCCGCAGCTGGCTATGAAAGACCCCGCGAATGGGCCAATTCAAGCTCTTTGATCTTTGCTCCAACAGGACGTCTCCCTCCTCCAATCACCGCACTCTATCCTCAGTCCCACCCCCCTAGTTCCGCCACTGACCGACACCTCCCTCCAATCATCCCGCTGAATCATCATGTCCCCTCCCCCCCCCCACTGCCTGCTGACCGACGTCTCTCGTCCAATTGGCGCCCTCGATCATCTGTCCTACCCCCACTGTCTTGCGGAAAGCAGAGATTTTTAAATAGATTTTTTTTTCACCGAATTTCAAAATCCGGATTACAAAACATGGGGGGGATTGTCCCCCACCTCTCAAAGCATGGGGGGGGTGTCCCCCCTGTTCCCCCCCCCCCCCCCCCGGGATTTCCGCACACGTTCGCAGCACCGATGATCAGTAGAGTACTGACTTTTGATGCTCATTGTATGAATTTGATGTGTTCTCTCTGTCACTGCATATGTTTCCTCGGCATATTCTAGTTTCCTCTGTAGTCTGAAAGGTTAGATTACTGTTTAATTTACAACAGGTTAGTTGTCTGTTGTAAATTGGCCTAGTTGTAATTGAGTGATGTAATGTGGGGATAATAACTATATGCTTATTGGATATGGGTTTTAGATGCTATAGAGCAGTGGGCTGTATGACTGTACAATTCTCTATCCATGATTGAAACATGGTTTACAATGCAAAGTTTGGGGGCAGGGTAGGAGGATATAAAATTGAAGGAAAGCAGGGATTAAATTGAAACGGTGAAGGATGGCAGAGATTAAATAACAAAATGGATGGTGGAGGCAAGTGAAAGAATGCAATTAGAAGCCAGGGTTACTTGAAATTAGAGAAAGCCATTGGGTTCATACCGCTGGGTTGTAAGCAGCCCAAGTCATACCACTGGGATGTAAGGTCAGTCCGCCTTGGCCAACGCAATCTCCTGGTTGCCAAGCATTTTAACTCCCCTTCCCATTTCCATACTGACCTTTCTGTCTACAGAGTTGGTTTCCGATGGCCTGGCCTGACTCGCAAGATGCACCAGCGAGCCCTTCACTCACCGAACAGTCCAGTAGAAGCGGCTGTTGTTGTAGGTCACTTTGTAGTCCCTGGGACCAGTGCTTACTTCAGACCGCGCCACTGACAGGCCACGCTTGGATACCTGGGGCTCCCTCCCCTCTCGCCAGTTGCTGCTTCGTCGCTTCGTCGCTTCATCCTTTGCTTTGTCCTCTCGACTGCTGCCTTCAACCGGCTCCTTCTCCTTTCATTCTGTCTATTCGGACTTTCATCCCACCCACCGCCTCTGCCTTCTCCCCCGGAGTTACCAACACATACCACCTTCAAAGCAGCAGCAGGTGAGAGAGGAGGGAACCCCGTGGAGATTGAGCGCGTCTTGTCAATGGAAGCGTGCTGAAGAAAGAACTGATGCCTAGGGGCTGCATCATGAACCGTAACAACAGCCATGTGAACCGGTGAAGAAGGGCTCGCTGTTGCAGACCTGCGGCATCGGTGACAACTTTTAAGGTGAAACAACAAAAAATGCTAGAGTAATTCTGTAGACTGAATCAGTCTGATGGATGGTCCCGCCATCACCTATCCATGTCTCCAGCCATGCTGCCTGACCCGCTGAGTTGCTACAGCACTTTGTCTCTTTTTGTGTATTAACCATTCTCTGCAGTTCTTTGTTTCAACTACATACAATAATAATACCTTACCCATTTATAACGGACAATCAGCAATTAGAGACATAATTTCAACCCCCTCCCCTCCCTTGTGGTCCGTTATAACAAGGGTTTACTGTGTTGCGAGCACCTTCGGGCACCATATCTGAGGAAGGATGTGCAGACATTGGAGATGGTCCAGAGGAGGTTTACGAGAATAACTGGGGATGATTGGGCTAACATCTGAGGAGCTTATGATGGGTCCGGGACTGTACTCACTGGAATTTAGAAGGATGAGGGGGAATCTCATTGAAAGCAACCAGAAAATGAAAGGCCTAGATAGAGTGGAAATGGAAAGGACGTTTCCAGTAATCGAAGATCTAGAACCAGCCTCAGAATCAAAGGACATACTTTTAGAGGTGGAAGAATTTTTTAAGCTACATTTGGTGAATCTTGAATTCATTGCCACAGATGGCTGTGGAGGTCAAGTCATTGGATATTTTTAAGGTGGAGTTTAATAGGTTCTTGATTAGTAAGGGCATCAAAGGTTACAGTGAGAAGACAGGGAATGAGAAGGAAAAAATGATTGGCCATGGTCGAATGGCAGAGCAGACTCGATGGGCTAAATGGCCTAACTGTACATCTCTGCCTTATGGAACTGTATCTCTCCTGTATCCACCCATCACCTGCCAGGCTTTTTCCCACTCCCACCTCACTTTTCTGACTTTCTCCACCCAACTACAATCAGTGTAAAGAACGGTCCCCACCCGAAATGTCGCTTGTCCATTCTCTCCACAGACGCTGCCCTCCAGCACTGTGTTTTGCTCATGATTCCAGCATCTGCAATTCCTTGTCTCCATTGAATTGTAATCTTAATATGAGAATAAATTCATTAAATCTAGCTAAATCCAAGCATATCACTGTTACTGAAAGCTGTTATTAAATGAATTGTGATTTGGACATTTATTGCTTTTCATTATTGCTAGATCAAATATATGGAACTTCCTGTCTAACAACACTCTTTGTTTCGCCTCATCTTCAAAAAAGAGGCTCACCATCGGCTTCTCAAGAACTATTGGGGTTGAGAACTACTGGACTTGGCAATGATGTTGAAAAACTTCCTGTGAATTTATTAAGACTTGTTTGCAAGTCTGTTTCCTTGTTCTGATGAATCCTGGCTTTAAGAGGTTGCTTAAGGTGTGCAAGAAAGGGCAAATATTAAGAAATTATGATATTAACATCATGTTTAAAAGTTTCCAAACAATTAAAATGAGAAGTTTTAAAGAAGATAAATACATGAAAAACCTAAAAATCTATAAAAACAATGAACAAAAGTAATTTTTTTTAAATGGATTTGACCTCCATCTACAGACTGACAGTCCCCATTGAAATGGTTAAGATCTCCATTATAACCTCAGCACTTATCAGCTTGTCAGTGGGTCCATACAAGTCTAGTGTGACAACATCCAAACACCAGTATTCCCAGGAAATTTTTATTTCCCTTTTTTTGGGAGCACAGTGCGTACACTGGTCCCATGCTGGTTATGGCTGTAATGTTTCAAATGTGCCTCTTCATTGAGAGCTCTTAATGGTACAACTGAGGTGACTAATTACCATCCAATTTGTGATAAATTTGCAAAACCAAATCAAATTCACCATTTGTGGGAGATTTTCATAATCCAGTATTTCAGCAAACTAGACGTTTATTAATTCAACATATCGTGAACACTTCAAAGATTTTTCTAGTATAACAATATTTGCTCGAAGAAGGGTGGCATGATGGCGCAGTGGTAGAGGTGCTGCCTTACAGCGCCGGAGACCCGGGTTCGTTCCCGACGACGGATGCTGTCTGTACGGAGTTTGTACGTTCTCCCCGTGACCTGCGTGGGTTTTCTCCGAGATCTTCGGTTTCCTCCCACATTCTAAATCTTTGTCCAGGTATGTAGGTTAATTGGCTTGGTAAATGTAAAAACTGTCCTAGTATGTGTAGGATAGTGTTAATATGCGAGGATTGCCAGTCGGCGCGGACCCGGGGGCCGAAGGGCCTGTTTCCGTGCTGTATCTCTAAAGTAAATTAAACTAAAGCAAATGATAGAAATGTAATCGTCTATTTTACAATTGTATTACTTGGGCAATCACAATTTTATCTCTTACAGAGCTTAAGAATTTGAGCTTTATTTATGTTGTTATTTTTAAACTATGTTAATCTATGTTAATCTTATGTATGCCATTTGATATCAGTTTTTATCTGCTATTTCTGTGCACAAAGGCACAGAAATATTCCTGGTTATTTAATGTTGCTTATGTCTGGCGGAGAAAATATCACTGCTCACTACGTAAATAAAGTTGTATACAAAATATTATAGTCTAGAGTAGATAGATCTGAGCAAAATATGAAAAATATATAGCTGCAATTGCTCACATCTGAAACAAAAACAGAAAATGCTGGAACAATATGGGGTCAAGCAGCACCTGTGGAAATAAATAGAATTGGAGATTAGAAACAGAAAATAGGTGCAGGAGGAGGCCATTCGGCCCTTTGAGCCAGCACCGCCATTCATTGTGATCAAGGCTGATCGTCCCCAATCAATAACCCGTGCCTGCCTTCTCCCCATATCCCTTGATTCCACCACCCCCCTAGAGCTCTATCTAACTCTCTTAAATCCATTAAATCCAATCTCTCTTAAGCTACTTCCCCTCAGCCATCAGGCTATTAAACCTGGCTCGGACAAAACTCTGATTATTAGCAACCACTTTCTGTTATTTGCACTACCAGTTTATTTATTCATGTGTGTATATATTTATATCATGGTATATGGACACATTTATCTGTTTTGTAGTAAATGCCTACTATTTTCTGTGTGCTTAAGCAAAGCAAGAATTTCATTGTCCTATACAGGGACACATGACAATAAACTCACTTGAACTTGATCCAGTGATTTGGCCTCCACTGCCATCTGTGGCAGGGAATTCCACAAATTCACAACTCTCTGGGTGAAAAAGTTTTTCCTTACCTCAGTCCTAAATGGCCTACCCTTTATTCTAAGACATTGGCCTTTGCATAAAAATATAAATAGGGTGATTTTTTAATTGCTTGAGGTAGAATTGGTTACATTTCATAACCGATTAATTAGCTTGTGTGAATTGTTAGCAACGTTGTCAATTCTGATACACAAATTTGATTTTTTTCTTCAATGCAACACTGAAAAAACAACCTCCATTGAACGTTTACATTCTTACATAGAGTCATGGAGCATGGTAACGAGCCCTTCAGCCCAACTTGCCCATGCTGACCAAGATGTCCCATCTACACCAATCCCATCTGCCCTCATTTGGCTCAATCTTCTAAACCTTTCCTATCCAAATGTCTGTTAAATATTGTAGTACCTGCCTCAACTACCTCCTCCGGCAGCTCATTCCATATATCCACCACCCTCTGTGTGAACTATTTGCCACGCGGGGTCCTATTAAATCTTTCCCCTCTCACATTAAACCTATGTCTTCTAGTTTTCGATGCTCTGGGTAAAAGATTCTGTGTATCTACCCTATCCATTCCCCTCATGATCTTGTACACCTCGATAAGATCACCCCTCAGCCTCCTGTGCTGCAAGGACTAAAGTCCTAGCCTGCCAAACATCTCCCTACAGCTCAGGCCTGAGAACATCCCTATTAATCATCTCTGCACTCAGCTTAACATCTTTCCTATAGCAAGGTGACCAAAACTGAACATAGTACTCCAAATGTGGCCTCACCAACATTTTATACAAGTGTAACATTATATTCCTACTTCTATACTCAGTTCCCTGACTGATGAAGGCCAATGTGACAAAACCCTTCTTGACCACCCTATCTACCTGTGACGCCACTTTCAAGGAATAATGACCTGCACTCCTAGATTCTTCTGCTCTGCAACAGTCCCCAGAGCCTGCCATTCCCTGTGAATGTCCCGCTCTGGTTTGACTTCCCAAAATGGAGCACCTCGTAATTATCTGTATTAAACATTATTAACCATTCGTCAGCCACCTGCCCAACTGATCAAGATCCTGCTGTAATGTTTGATAGCAATCTTCGCCATCTACACTTTAGTGTCATCTGCAAACTTACTAATCATGCCTTGTACTTTCTCATCCAAATCGTTGCTTGAAACCACAAACACCAATGCACCCAGCACCGATTCCTGAGGCGTACCACTCGTCACAGACTTCCAGTCTGAAAAACAACCTTCCACCATCACCCTCTGCTTCCATCCACAAAGCCAGTTTTTTATCCAGTCGTCTAGCTCTCCAGAGCAACAATGTGGTACCTTATCCGTCGCTGCCCTAGCAGCTGCGGCTCGCCTGCATTCCATTCGTCTTTCTTTTTTTGTTTTCTTTTTGTCTCGTTGTCAGTTTATTTTCGGTTTATTTTAGTGTATATGTGTGAGGGGGGGTGGGAGAAACTTGTTCTAGTCTCTTCCTTCGGGGGGGGGATGCAACCTTTTCTTGTCGTATCCCCCGTCTTCATCTCCGTCTGCGCTGAGGCCTAATGGCGGAGCTGGCGGCCTCCAACTGGGACCAACCTCGAGGCTCCGGAGACAGAGCCAGCCAGGACTTACCAACACGAGGCTGGCCAACTTCAGGGTTGTGGTGGCGTTGCGGCGGCGGCGACCCGACTTCGGGGCTGTTGCAGTGGCGGTGACCGGACTTCGGAGGCTCGGCCGCGGGCCCAGTGGACAACATCGTCGGGAGCTCGCAGGTCCCAGGTTGGCGACCTGGTTTTCCGGAGCTCCCGCAACTGCTTCGTCCGCTGGACTGGAGGGTGGCAGCTTCGACCGCCCCGGGCCGCAGAGTTTGAACGGGGCCCGTTCGCGGAGCTCGGATTCGGCCGCGGGACTTACCATCACCCGGCGGGGGGCCCAACATCAAAAGCCTGGATCGCCTCAATGCAAAAGAAGAACAAGGAGGGAAGAGACAAGGACTTTAAGACTTTTGCCTTCCATCACAGTGAGGAGGGCCTGGTAGACTCACTGTGGTGGATGTTAAATTTGTGTTTATTGTGTGTTCTATTATTTTATTCTATGTTATGACTGCAAGGCACGAAATTTCGTTCAGACTGAAAAGTCTGAATGACAATAATGGATACTTGACTTGACTTGATCAAAGGTTGCTGATCCTTACTGAAATTCATTTTGTCCATATTTAATGATGATTCATATATTTCAGCCAGGGTGCCTTGAATTTCATCTCTAACTTTCCACAGTATCCTCTGATATTTCTGATCAGGCCTGGGAGATTTAAAATGCTTTAGGGACGTTCAGCACCACCTGGACCATAGTACTGACTATCCTCAAGACACTTTGATTAACTGTTCCAAATTCCCCAGTCTTTGTACAATAAAAACGGGGTAGAAATACTAATTGCGGACTTTGTCCATCTCCTGTGGCTCCACATAGAGATGACTGCTGTGGTTTCTGAAGGGACCTATTCTCTCTCTTGTTGTCCTCTTTCTCTTAATGTAAATTCTCTTTGGATTTTCCGTAATATTATCTGCAATGCCATCTCCTGCCCCCTTTTTGCCTTCCTGATTTTCTTCCTAAGTATGCTCCTCAGTTCCCAAACTCCAGGGATGCCCTTTATCCCAGCTGTCAATACCTGTCCCATGCCTCCTCCTTTTCCCTGGCCAGAGCCTCAATTTCTCTTGTCATCCAACCTTCTTTACACTGAAGATAGATACAAAATGCTGGAGTAACTCAGTGGGTCAGACAGCATCTCTGGAGAAAAGGAATAGGTGACGTTTTGGGTCGAGACTGTTCCTTACATTAGCCTGCCTTGTCTTCCCTCTAACAGGAACATGCATGCCCTGAACTCTTGTCACCAAACCTTTAAAAGTATCCCACTTTCTGGACCTTCCTTCGTTTGCAGACAGCCTACTCCAATCAAGTTGAGCAAGTTCCTATCTAATACTATCAAACTTGGCCTTGCTCCAATTCAGAAATTTAACTTCTGGGTCAGCCTTGTCTTTATCCAGTAGTTTTTAGACCCAAAGGGATCACCATGAACAGTTCAGTCATTTGCCCTTCTCAATTTCCTAAGAGTAGATCCAACTCTGCCATCTCCCATATAGGACCCTCTACATATTGCCTGAGAGAACTTTCCTGAATACATTTGACAAATTCCACCTCATCTAAGCCTTTTGCACTATGATAGTTCCAATCTATATTGGAAAAATAAAAACTCCCCTACTGTGCCAACCCTATTGGTCTTGCAGTTTCTGCAATCTCCTGGCATATTTGCTTTCAAATTCCCATTGACTCTTTGGGACCTATAGCCCAACAAGGTAATCATTCCCTTTATATTTTTCAGCTCCACCCATATAACCTCAGTGGATCAATCATCACTAACGTCATCTCAGAGTACTGTCCTGACATTCTTATGAAAGCAACAACTCACCCCTTCTTAACCAGCATCGCTATCTCTTCTGTAGCACCGGTACCTTGGAACATTAAGCTGCCAGTCCTGTCCCTCTCATAGCCAGGATTCCATAAAGGCTACAACATCCCAGTCACACTTTAGCTTTGATGTTGTAAATTAAAGACCTAGATGTTTAAATTTAGTATATTGTCCCGTCTAAAGTGAAAAGCTGTTGTTGCGTGCTAACCAGTCAGTGGAAAGACAACACATTATTCTAAACGAGCCATCCTAAACGAGCCATCCACAGTGTACGGATATACACG
The DNA here is from genome assembly GCF_010909765.2 of Amblyraja radiata. NCBI lineage: Eukaryota > Metazoa > Chordata > Chondrichthyes > Rajiformes > Rajidae > Amblyraja > Amblyraja radiata. The sequence continues at coordinate 4,110,706 of NC_045972.1, read as the reverse complement.
ACGAAGGGAATAATGTTTAGTGCAAGATGAAGCCAGTAAAGTCCGATCAGAGAATGTCCGAGGTCTCTAATGGTGGGTTGTAGTTCAGGACTGCCTCTAGTTGTTGGTAGGATGGTTCAGTTGTCTGTTAACAGCTGGAAAGAAACTGTCCCTGAAAACACTTTGTGTTATGTGTGTTGACACTCAGAGTAGTGCAAAGGAGGTAACCTCCTATCTGGTACAATAGATTAGAGTCACGCTTTAAGTTTCTGTGGCACAATACAAAACTGACTCTATGTCCTTACTATAATGAATTTGACACTGCTCATTAATTGTTTCTAGGCGATCTAAAGTCACCGACGCCAAACGTCACCCTCATTTGCTTGCGACGAAAGCTGTTCCTGGTGAAATTTGAGTGCTCCGTGGCCGGATTCGCTGACTAAGGAGCGCATGCGTCGTGGTAACTCGTTCACTTGAATGGGTGGGTTCGTGCAGAGAAAGCAATTCTGCCGGAAGGCCAAAAACAAATAGAAGCGCAAAACAATTTTGCAATAGATGGATTACTGCATAAACTGGTTGCCTCAATTACAATTCAGCCTTGACCATTTCGGATCAGATGTTGATCTGGTTTGCACTGAATCGCTGTCACACCACAAAACCAAAATGGTATTTTCTTTCACGTCAGTTCTCGCTTTTACCAAGCGTTTCCCAATAAGGCATGCCTGGATCCCGGTTAGGAATTGCAACCTTGCATCTTGCACACACACTGAGACAAGAAGTAAGTAATCATCTTGGCATTCCAACAATTTTCTGTTCCCACTTAATTGTCTTTTAAAGCTTGAATAGATAGATACATTGTTTTCAATATTATTCGAGTAGTCTAATTCTGAGATGCTCTTTTTAGTCAATTAAACTAGCGTCTCGCCCAAAGTTTGGATTTAAAAATGTGTTTTAAGTTAATTTGGTTTGCCTCTGTCGTTACATCTGTGCGTACCGTCAGCAATTTTCATACGTTTATTCGAGGAAGCAACCATCTGTGATCTGCTGACGGTTACCTTCAGATTCAATGTTTTCATTCATCTTTCTTCCCAGAAGAATGGCAGAATTGCACACCAGTCTCAAACGGGGCCCGGCAATCTCCGATTGACCTAAGCTCTGTCAGGAGTGTGTATGATGCACAACTGGAGCCTTTACACATCTCGTATGACCCAAATAGTTGCCTTCGAATCAGAAACAACGGCTATTTTTTCCAGGTGGAATTTGAAGACTCCAAAGACAGCTCGGGTAAGAGGAATTATATACTCTTGAGTTGTTAATGTCTAAAAGGTTACATTGAGAGTAAGGGTCACATAGCTTTGGGGCAAAGTTACAAAATATTATTTACCATTCTGATAGAATATTGAGTTAAACATTTAACCATGTGCTTCTCCACCTTTACTGCCATACTTGTTGAATGTTTCCAGCACCTTCAGTTTTAAATGTAATTTCCTGCCAGATCCTGGATACAAAACGTACTACATGTGTATTAATTCGGTGAATTATAAAACATCAGAAGAAATTACATTAACAATATTAATTGCCAGAGTTCACCATTTGAAAGATGTCAGACAATTTCAGCAGACCCAAAGATGCTGTTTTATTTGAAGTTTAGTTTAGTTTATTGTCAAGTGTAGTGAGAAGCTTTTGTTGCATGCTAACCAGTCAGCAGAAGGACAAAACATGTTTACAATCGAGCCATTTACAATGTATAGATGCATGATAAGGGAATAACGTTTAGTGCAAGGAAAAGCCAGCAAAGTCTGATCAAGGATAGTCCAAGGGTCACCATGAGGCACTGCTCTCTGGTTGTGGTAGGATTTTGTAATGTTTTGTAATTGAATTATTTGTACGAGTTTGTTGTATGGGTCTGGTACGTTTCAGGTTTGTATTTCAGCTTGCTTGGAGGAGTTTCCCTTGTTTTGCATTCAACTTACTGCAAGTGTTGTTGTAACTGCCAGCAACCCCACAGTGCTAATAGCCTCCGGCTGCTTCTCGCTATTTGACTGTTTTGATGGAAAAACATCTTGATTTAAGGCGAATGAGAACATTTTTACAATTTAGAGCCAAAGTCAACCCCTTCAACATGTGATTCAACTTGTGCCTTTACTGTATGTGGTCCATATACCTAAATAATACAATATTCCACGCTTGGATGTCAAGATCCATGGCTAGAATTGCTCCACCTGGAAATGTTGTGGAACAAGATTATTTCAAGCAACAACAACAGCAGATATGCTTGCTAATAGACAGTTCATGTGTGTAATCGGGTGACAGGTGCAGAGTTTGGCTGGATGAGTTTTCTTGCTACTTTCCAATAGAAGGCAGCGAGCACCTATGATGTTGAGCTGCAATCATTCAAGTATAAAATGTTATTATCAATAGTTTATGTATGGCCCTGATGTGATATGAATTCACGATTGCTTTATGGAATGTTTTCACAGGTAGATTTTGAATTTTCCCCCTTTTGATAAAACTGAAAATCCAAGCTCATAATTTTAGCTACATTTATGCTGAAATGTATTTTCCCCATAAGCTTCCCCTTTTGTTAAGTGTATGTCTTTTACAGCATTATGTCATTTGCAAAAAAGTTTCCATGAATCCAGGGAGAGCTTGCTAACTGGATACAAAATTGGCTTTATGGTAGGAAGCAGAGAATGGTGGTGGGAACCTGTTTTGGGACTGCAGGCCTGTGACTGCAGGTGTGCCTTAGGGATCATTGCTGGCCCTAGTGCAATGATTTGAATGCGAATATACAAGGCGTGATAAATAACTTTTCAGATGATACTAAAATACTTGGTATCATAGACAGTGAAGATGGTTATCAAGAATTACAGCGGGATCTTGATCAGCTGGGCAAATGGGCTGAACAATGGTAGTTTAATTCAGACGTGAGTGAGGTGTTGTATTTTGGCAATTCAAACCATCAGGACAAGATGTTCACAGTGAACGGTAAGGTCTTGGGGAATGTTGTAGAACATAGATCTTGGAAATTCAAGTCCCTGAAAATGCCATCTCAGTAGATACATTAATAAAGAAGACTTGCTGGCCTTCATCAGTCAGGGAGTTGAGTATTGAAGTGGGAAGTTATGTTTTAGTTGTACAAGATGTTGGTAAGGCTACATTTGGAGTATTGTGTTCAGTTCTGGTATTCCTGCTGTTCCTTGTGGGAATAACATAGAGGCTCAATGACTGATCAAAGTGTGAGTGATTCAGAGAATTAAAGCCACATTTGACTGGTCGGTTGGGATTTAATTAAGGTGTTCTGCAAAAAGGTAATTCAATCAGTATTCGCTTTTCCGATGTAGAAGAAAGGAAATCATAAACACTAAAGCAATACTTCAGATTGTAATTAAATACTGCTTCATCTTGCAGCACTTTCTGGGAGCCTGAAAGGTGAGAAGCGGTGAGGTTCAAAGGAAGATGTTGTAACTTTCACAGTTCCTTAGAAAGTTAATGAGAATGGTTCATGGAGATAGAAGAGTGCACGAGGGAGTCATGGAAATAATGTTCCCTGTGGAATTCTTAAGGGATGGGGACGATGAGTCTGGCGGTGGAAATTCCTTTTGTATTACATTAGTACAAACAGATAGGGTAGATGCACAGAGTTCTTTATCCAGAGTAGGGTAGTCAAGAAACAGAGAACATGGTTTTAAGATGAGAGGAGAGAGATTTAATGGGAATCTGAGGGGCAACATATGTAATGAGCTGCCAGAGGAAGTAGCTGAGGCAAAAACTATAACAATATTTAAAAGACATTTGGATAGGTAGATGGATAGGAAAGGTTTAAAAGGATATGGGGCAAACTGGGCATGTGGGACGTGTAGATGATAATAATAATAATGGATGGGATTTATATAGCACCTTTCTAATACTCAAGGCGCTTTACATCGCATTATTCATTCACTCCTCAGTCACACTCGGTGGTGGTAAGCTACTTCTGTAGCCACAGCTGCCCTGGGGCAGACTGACGGAAGCGTGGCTGCCAATCTGCGCCTACGGCCCCTCCGACCACCACCAGTCACTCACACACATTCACACACAGGCAAAGGTGGGTGAAGTGTCTTGCCCAAGGACACAACGACAGTATGCACTCCAAGCGGGATTCGAACCGGCTACCTTCCGGTTGCCAGCCGAACACTTAGCCCATTGTGCCATCTGTCGGCTTCTTGGTTGGCGAAGGCAAGTTGGGCTGAAGGGCCTGTTTCTGTTCTGTATGACTCAAGTGGCCAGGGAAAAATTGAGGGAGAAAGCAAAGGTTAGCTTACTGGGAAAAGAGAGCCAGACAAGATGAAAAATATACTTTCAATATTTTTAGTTTCTATTTAGGATTAATTCTTTTTTTTTTGGATGTGTGCATTCCCAGTCCCTGACTTTCCTTTTTTCGCCAACGGGTGTTGATGGAGACTGGATCAAAAGGAATCATTTGAGCCAAACAGATGTGGTGTTGCAAAGCTAGTTGAGGAGCCAATCACATTAAAGGACTTAATTGGCAGGCAATCTGGAACAAATTTAAATATTATGCAACATCAAATGTACATACTTATAGATTTGAACCATTTTAGCCACATGTCTTGTGATGTAAGAAAGTTACATTTCAAGTATTAGATTTGGAGGATTAGATCATTTGCACATTGCTGAGCAGCCCATTAAAATTCACTTTAATGTTCGTGTAATTTAGCATTAATGTTCAAAATATTTTATAGTGTAAGTACCTTGAATTCATTTTGCAGCTCAAGTTGGTTAATTTTCATAGTAAAGGTCTTTAATGTTAGATGTACTGGATCACAGCTCGGGGAATTGTTGCGGTAAGACAGCTACAAAATTGAAAATTGCTATCAATTTCAACTGATTTTCCATTATCACCCAAAATGTAGGTACATATTAATGTATTAATTAATAAAATACATGTATAACTTTAGGAGCTTTTAGCAAAATATGTTGTGAATGTAGTTCCAAAAAATGCAGATATTTAATATTTGAACAAGCTGAATTAAAATGTATGGAATGACTAATGCTCCTGACAGAAATGTGTTTGGTAACTAACTTCATTCTGAAAACATCACATGAAAGAGAAAATATGTAGATGGAAGATTCTAGAATGTAATATGAAGGAATTATATTGTTCAGTTAGTCACCCTGTTATAGGAAAGATGTTGTTAAGCTGGAAAGAGTGCAGAGAAGATTTACGAGGACTTTGCCAGGACTCGAGGGCCTGTGCTATAGGGAGCGATTGAGCAGGCTAGGAGTTTATTCCTTGGAGCACAGGAGGATGAGGGGAAATCTTATAACTAGTATTTTACCCAGAGTAGGAGAATCAAAAACCAGAGGACATGGGTTAAGGTGAGGGGGGAAAGATTCAATAAGAACCTAAGGGGCACAAAGGGTGTATGGAAAAAGGTATATGGAATGAGCTGCCAGAGGCAGGTACTATCACAACGTTTAAAACATTTGGACAGGTACATGGATAGGATAGGTTTAGAGGGTTATGGGACAAACATAGGTAGATGGGGCATGTTGGACTGCGTGGGCAAGTGGGGCCGAAGGGCCTGTTACCACACTGTATGACTCCATGATTCTATGACAAAATGGCAAATATTTGCTGTTTATTGAAAATAACTATAAGATGAAATAAAGTTGATTTTTTTTTCATTCACTAATCTTTCCATGGTATACTATTGTGCCCTTAATTATCTTGTTTTGTAATGGCCATTCATAATTGGTTGTGACTTTTACAATGGCAGGTTTCCAGTTGCAGATCACAACTTGATGCCTCAAGATTTGATCATTCTTCCAAATAATTACTGCTCAAATTCCCAACTTTTGGTATTATTTGTTGTCGCTTTAATTCATCAATGCACCTATTCTAATGTCTGTCTTTAGTTTTTCTCATTGTTACAACAAAATCCAATACAAACTTGATGAACAGGGCCTCCTGACTGTTTCTAACTGGACATTAGACTTTAGACTCTGGAGATACAGCGGGGAAACGGGCCCTTCAGCACATTGACCAACGATCACTAGCACTATCCTCAGTACTAGAGACAATTTACAATTTTTACCAAAGCCAATTAACTAACAAGCCTGTACATCTTTGGAGTGTGGGAGGAAACTGAAGCATCCGGAGAAAACCCAGGGAGAATATACAAACTCCATATGGACAGCACTTGTAAACGGGATCGAACTCAGGTCTCTGGCCCTGTAAGGCAGCAACTCTACCGCGACGCCACTGTGCCGCCCCGACATGCTATACAATGTTCAGGATTCAACAGTGAGAGCATTTTCAGATAACTGGCTTTTCCAATTTATATAAAACAGGCCAATAATATTGGCCATGCTGCTGCTGCACCCGCTGAGTTTCCCATGCTGCTGCACCCGCTGAGTTTCCCATGCTGCTGCACCCGCTGAGTTTCCCATGCTGCTGCACCCGCTGAGTTTCCCATGCTGCTGCACCCGCTGAGTTTCCCATGCTGCTGCACCCGCTGAGTTTCCCATGCTGCTGCACCCGCTGAGTTTCCCCAGCAATTTTGTGTACCTCCAATAATATTAACTGTTTTTCACTCTCTTACTGGGCATTTCCAGCATTAGGATATTTTGTTATCACATGAACTTCTTAATGCAGTTTAATATCAATGTCAAAGTGCAGTCAACATGGATCTTTAAAAGATTCATGGGTTGGTTACGCTTCAAAGGATTCATGCGTTCTGAAAAATATTTGTGTCTCGTTAGTTTTGATGATTAATCTAGGAAGCCATCTATCTATCCACAACTATGAAACTACTTGTGATATGTATAATTAACTTTGTATGTACTTGGTTAATAAACAGATGTTATCAGACCATGTGAGTTTGCAGTTTTAACATTGTGTCCTTGAACACGTAACTGGCTGGTGCACATGATGAGAATAACATTTAACAAAGTTTAATTGAACATTATTGTAATTTTTATCTTTTAAATCCCCATGAGAATCTGGCAAAGATAACCTGGAGATAATTGTACCAGTATGCATTGGTCTCATCGGCACTGTCTCTTTTCTCACTTTCAAGCAATTTAGTATATCTAGTCTGTAGATGGTGGAAATCTGGAATAAAAAATGTAAGTTGGTAGCCTTTTTGTAAAGAAAGAGTTAACCTTTCAGGTTGAAGGTCATTTGGAACAATTGCATACATATAGGTAAAGGGACAACCAGATTTTCACCCTGAAACAATCATTTTGGTTCTCTATCCACGGGTGATGCTTGACCTCCTGAGTAATTCCAGGTATTTCTGTTTTTATTGTGCATAAGACATTATTGTACATAATGTACATATACTACATGAATTCTTACTCAAAAGAACACAAAGCGCTGGAATAACTCTGCAGGTCATGCAGTATATCTGGAGAACATGGACAGATGACGTTTCGGGACAAGACCCTTCTTCAGTCTGAATTTAAGGGAGGTGGGTGGAGAAGAAAGCTGGAAAAGGGGGGAGGCAGGACAAAGCATGTCAGGTAATAGGTCAATCCAGGTGAGGGGGGGGACTTGATAACAGGTGGTTGGAACAAAGGCCAGAGATAAGAACAGCAGGTTTGAAGAGTTGCAGATTGTCAAGCCAAGGGGAGGAAAGTAGTGGGGCGGGGTCAGGGGTGGAGGGGAGAAATAGGTGGGAGTCAAGGGGAGGGGGGGGGGGGGGAGAGAGAGAGAGGGCAAGGGTGCGGGCGAATAGCGGTGGACCCGGTCAGTTAGAGGGTATCTAAAACTAGAGAATTCCATGTTCATTCCATTGGATTGTAAGCTACCCAAGCAGAATATGAGATGCTGTTCCTCCAGTTTGTGTGTGGCAATGGAGGAGGCCCAAGACAGAAAGGCCATTGTGTGTCATTTCTGAAATTTTGATCTGTTAGAGTTTGGAGGCAGAACATCAATTTCTGTCTTTAAAGAACAAATGTCATAACTTTTCAAACCAAATTAACTTTCCTTAATTTTCATTTTGCATTGCAAATGAAATCATTTTCAAAGAGCAGAAATCCACATATGTTTTCAACACAGCCAGATTCTATGTTTGAACATTAGCAGTAGAGAAACCGATTTTGTACAATGATTAACAGACTTAGCCTCTTGTTGTTTTTGTAAGAACTCATGACCACATATGAATAAGCCGGTTCTGAATCCAAACAATCAGGTCGTCGTGAACCCTGTGCGTTTTAATCTTTTGGATCATGCTACCATTGGGGACTTTATCAAATGCCTTGCTAAAATCCATGTAGAAAACATTCACCATTCTATGATCATCAATCACCTATGCCAACTCCTGAAAATAAACTCGATCAAGTTGGTGAGACATGATCTGCCGTTTACAAAGCTATGCTAACTGTTCTTAATTAGCCCATTCACTTCCAAATGGCAGTAAATACTCTCCCAAAGAATCTTCTCAAGCTCAATGACCTATAATTCACTGGATTATCTCTACTTCCCGTCTTAAACAAAGGAACAACATTGGGCACTCTCCAGTCTTTCCAGACCTCGCTTGTGGCTAGAGAAGTTGCAAAGATCTTCGCCAAGGCTCATGCAATGGGCGGCACGGTGGCGCAACGGTAGTTACTGCCTTACAGCGCTTGCAGCCTATAGACCTGGGTTCGATCCCGACTACGGGTGCTGTCAGTATGTAGTTTGTACTGTCTCCATGTGACCCCGTGGGTTTTCGCTGAGATCTTCCGTTTCCTCCTGCACTCCGAAGACGTACAGGTCTGTAGGTTAATTGGCTTGGAATAAGTGTAAATGGTCCCTAGTATGTGTAGGATAGTGTAAGTGTGCAGGGATCACTGGTCAGTGCAGAATTCGGTAGGTCGCTATATCTCTAAAACGAAAAAGTAAAACAATCTCTTCTCTTGCTCTCTTAACCCGTGATAGATCCCATCAGTTTCTCCACCTTAAGGCCCTTTATGTGCCCCAACACCACCACCTTGATCTTAAACTGCCTTTGCATGTTTGTGATCCCCATACTGATCTTATTGTCTTCCATTTTCTTCACCTATGAATACAAAGTACTATACTCGTTTAGTGCCTTGCCATATCCTCTGACTCCAAGCACAAAATCACTCCTTTATCCTTGGTTAGCCTTTTGCTTTTACTGTATGTATAAAATACCTTAGGATTTGTTTTAACTCGTCAAAAACATTTCATGAACCCTTTTGGGCCTTCTAATCATCTATCTACATGTCCTTTCCTACTTTCTCTATACTCCCTAAAGGCCATTTCTGTAGAACATGGATGAATGACGTTTCAACTCGGGACCCTTCTTCAGATGTATCCCGACATGAAACGTCATCTATCCATGTTATCCAGGAATGCCGCATGACTCTGAGTTATTCCTACACATTGTCTTTTTACGTAAACCAGCGTTGGCTATTCCTTGTGTCTCCTCGAAGGCCATGTCTAATTTTATCTTCTCAAGCCTTAAATACAATTCCCATCTCTTTTTGACCGTTTAATACCTCATTGGTCGTCCGAGGTTCTTTTACCTTGCCATCCTCATCCCTCCTCCTTACTGGAACAGGCCAGTCCTGAGCTTTGATCAACTGGTCTTTAAACTATTCTCACATGTCAGATGCAGACTTTCCCAACAGCACCCAATTTACTAATTGCTCCCAATTTACTCTCCCTAGCAACTCCCTCATAACAATGTCATTTGCCTAATAACAATCCTAAAACTTTTGTTCACTATCCCCAATATGTTGTTCCACTGAAACACCAGTCACCTGGCCAGGCTCATTTCCCCAATATCAGGTTCAATATGGTCCATCCTCAATTTGGACTGTCCACATACTGTTTTACAAAGCCATCTAGGATACACCTAACAAATACCTTCTAAGGCAGGGGAATCAAGAATCAGATGACATAGGTTTAAAGTGAGAGGGGAAAGATTTAATCGAAAACAACAAAGCTCTGACTGTTGAACTGCCAGTCATTTTGTTCTCACAACTTGGTCTCCATTATGGCACAATATCATAATTCCTAACACTGATCAAGGTTCTAAGTTCATATACTTTACCCACGATTCTCTTTGCTTTGTTAAGTTACCAGCATGAAGCCAAAAATGATATCTTACCCCATTAGGCTGGTAGAAAACAAACTCCTCATTCCGTGTTAATTGTTTGGAAGTTAATTTCTTCATGGTGACTGCGGACCAGGTGATTTCCACCAACACAATTTCTGCGATACCTCATTTTTACATAGAGGAGGACGCCTCCTATTTCTTGAGACCCAGTGTGGTCAGTTTCTTTAATTAAACTATGAAGTCAATGTATATGTTAATAGATTTTTGAATCCATGACCATGCTCAGGGAATCGTTTTCTCAATAAAGGTAAACCATTTAACCTTTGTATTATGTTCACACACCACATAAATAGGTTAAAGCAGAGAGTGTACAATTAATACCATGTTCCATATAACGTTTTTTTTCTTAAGATTAATGGAGGGATGTCATTAAGTAGGAAAGGGTGCAGAGGAGATTCACCAGGATGTTACCTGGTCTTGCGGGCTTGAGTTATAGGCTGGAACATTTTCCTTGGAGCATAGGAGGCTAAGGGACAACCTTATTGATAAATGAATGCTCATAAAAGGACACAAAGTGCTGGAGTAACTCAGCAGATCAGGCAACATCTCTGGGGAACACGGATGGGTGATGTTTTGGGTCTTCTTCTTCTGTAATAACCAACACTTTGTGTCCTTTTGTGTATTAACTAGTTTGTGTAGTTCTTTGTTTCTACAAATGGACATTCACAGTCAGTTTCCCACGGTAGAGGTTTCAAAAACTAGAGGGCCTAGGCTTAAGATGAGTGAGAAGTGATTTAAGAGGGACCTCAGGGACAACTTTTTCCATTCAGAGGATGGTCCTTATCTGGAATGAACTGCCAGCGGAAGCTACAGATGCAGATACAGATACAATTATTAAAAGACTTGTGGATACATTTTGGATATCTATCAGGGATAGATAGGGTTTAGAGGGATATAGGGCAAATGCAGGCAAATGGGACTGGCCCAATATGCCAACTTGGGCGGCATGGACAAGATGGGCTTAAGGGTCTGTTTCCATGCTGTACAGCTCTGTGACTGAGATATGTCCTTTGCCCCCACTGGTTCCCTCTGGTTCTTGAACTCTGCTAATGTGAACAATCTCTCTATTTATTCTATGCACAGGTCATAATCTTGGACACTTCCATCAAATATTGTTTCAACCTCTGTATCTAGCAGGAGAACAGACCCACTTTCTTCTGTAACTTGTAACTGCAATCCCTTATCCCTAGAACATTATAATTAAAATGTCCTTAATCATCTTGGTCTCGTGCATCCTTTCTAAATTGTGATATCCAGCATTGGATGCAGGACACCAGTCAAGGTTAAATAGTGTCTTGCCAAGGTAATCTTCCTATTATTGTACTTCATTCTTGTATTATTCCAGAATCTCATTAGAACTGTCACTTTTTGGATTTATGGCTGAACCCCATAGAATATTTAGTCTATATTCTGTTAAATTCTTTCTGGGTGACAACATATTGCTGCACGTTTGTCTCTTGAAATTACATCTGCAGTCAGTAGTTATCTTCCTCGGTGTTTATCGTATCCACAAGATTTATGCCATCTGCAAATTTTGACATTTTATTTTGTACACCTAAATCCAAGTATTAAAAAACAGTGATTTATTGTCTACCCACTGCCATTTGAATAAATTGTTTATTATGACTCTGCTTTCTGTGACTTTATACAACATTTCCTTTGCTATTTAGTCAAAAATGTAGGGGATGTTCACGACCAGCTTTACTGAATATAAGAGTCTCCACTGTTGTTGGGCAGAGGAGTTACAGGATTCAACTCTAGAGATAATGAAGGAATGCTAAAATTTTAAGGGGCCATAGAGGTGATGACATTCCCAGTTATTTATTGACCAAAACCTTGGTGATAGTGGTTATGTATTTTGGAGGTGATGTTGAAATTGCTGACAAACTGCATTTTGCTGGTGGTACATATTACAACCTGCACTTTGAGGAATTGCATGTTTGGGCTGGTGATCCGAGTACTAATGAGTGGAGAGGTTGGGGGAATCTAATTGCGGTACTGCTTGAGAGTTGTTAAAACTTCATATATCTAGGCAAGTGCTTTGTAGATGGCGGAATGGCTTTGGGGAAGCAGTAGGTGAATCAGATACTTGGCCTGTGCCTTGTGACGCTGGCCCAACTGAATTTCTGGTCAATGATCAGTGCCAAACATTTGATAATGGGGAGCGAGAAAAAGATAATTCCATTTGAAAGAGCAGTATTGTTGCTTAAACACACTGTTGTTCGTGCTGGTAATTGCTTTGCACGGAGAGCATGAATGGTGCTAGCCACCGATCACCTCATGCCTGAATGTTAGCCGTGTCTTTTGTATGTAAGCACAGGCTGTTCCTTTTTCCAACCATCTGGTTCCTAATGTAAGTTGTGAGGTTTTTGAAAGACAATTTAGGAGCTATTTTGTGTTTGATGTAGTAATCTATTTTTTTTAAAGAATTCATCACCTGACAAAATTAAATGAAAATCCAAGAGTAATTCTTCATGGTTTATTTTTGAATGCATTGTCTTGCAATACATATCACAAAATTATGTTCTGACGTGGTTTGTAATAAATTCATAGGTTCTAAGAGCAGAATAAGGCCATTCGGCCCATCAAGCCTACTCTGCCTTTCAATCGTGGCTGATCTATCTTTCCTTCTCAACCCCATTCTCCTGCCTTAGCCCCAGAACCACTGACATCCTTACTAATCAAGAATCTGTCAATCTTCATTCATTGACATGGCCTCCACAGCCGTCTGTGGCAATGAATTCCACAGATTCACCACCCTCTGACTAAAGAAATTCCTTCTCGTCTCCTTTCTCGGGTCCCACTAGTGGAAACATCCTCTCCACATCCACTGTCGAGGCATGTCACTACTCAGTATATTATACAACATTTAAGCAAATGGGATGAAATGGCTAGTTTTTTATTTCAAACTTGGCAGAGTGATGTTAGGGGAAATAATGCAAGCTGTAATTAATTTAGCATGCCAATTCCTGTGAGCTACATTTAATTCTTGAGAAGGTGATCGGTAACTTTTATCTTCTTTTCCGCTCTCTATGTACAGGTCCAGATAATCCATCAGCAACAGCATGTTGGCAGGCCAAATATACCTAGTGTTTTGGTTCATTTTGCATCTGCACTGAAATGAATGATTTTTAAAGAAATAATTACAACAATATTTATCTAAATGGTCTTTGGAATTTTTTCATTTTTGTTTTGTAGTTATTAGCAAAGGACCACTGAAAAACCAATACAGATTGAAGGAATTCCATTTTCACTGGGGTGCTGAAAATGATCGGGGATCAGAGCACACAATTAATAATCAGTTCTATCCTGCTGAGGTATGTTTTTGACACTTCCACATTTGTTCCCCAAAATTTTATTTCAAAAGCTTGGTTGAGAAAAGTTGAAGAGAATTTGCCTGAAAAATATTACATTGAATTTGTTTTCCTCCTCTATGCTGTTCAACATGCAAACAACAGGGCAAGCAAGGGTGCAGATTCTACCATAAAAAGTAATCATGAAAGGCCAGTATCATAGGATGACTATCACCCTGAGCACCAGCACACCACAGGGCTGTGTACTGAGCCCCATGCTCTACTCCCTCTTCACTCACGACTGTGTTCCTGCATTAGACTCCAACACCATCGTGAAGTTTGCAGACGACACAACAGTGATTGGGCTGATCACCAACGGTGATGAAACAAAGTACAGAGCGGAGGTGCAGAACCTGGCAGACTAGTGCGCACGTAACAACTTATCACTAAACACCTCCAAGACCAAGGAGCTGATTATTGACTTCAGGAGGTCCCATAATGGAGAATACGCCCCAATCTCCATTTACGGGGAAAGTGTGGAGAGAGTGTCCAGCTTTAAGTTTCTGGGCACTCACATTTCAGAGGACCTCACATGGTCCACCAACACCGCTGCGCTGGTCAAGGCACAGCAATGACTGTTCTTCCTGGGGACATTAAAAAAGACTGGTCTGCCCCAACAACTGCTGACAACGTTCTACCACTGCACCACAGAGAGCATATTAACGTATGGCATCTCTGTGTGGTATCTCAGCTGCACGGAGGCGGAGAGGAGAGCTCTTCAGCGCGTCATCCACAGAGCGCAGAGGATTATTGGGACACAGCTACCAGCCTTGGAGGGCATCTACCACACACGGTGCCTCAGGAAGGCCGTCAGCATCCATAAAGACTCCTCACACCCTTGTAACGGACTGTTCGAACTACTTCCCTCCGGCAGGCGTTACAAGGCCTTCTACGCCCGAACCTCCAGACTCAGAAACAGCTTTATTCCCAGAGCTATAGCGGCTCTGAACCGGCCCTGCTGAGTGCCCCCCACCCCCCCTGGACTGTCTCCCTCGGATGGTCACGTCACACAGCTTATTTATTTATTTTACTTTTCTTTTACATCGGTTGGAAGCTGCATACTAAATCTCGTTGCACTGATGTGCAATGACAATAAAAGATATTATTATTATTATTATTATTATGACATTGAAATCAGAATTAATTATCAATGTAAACATTTGCACATTAGGTATTTAGGTTGTGCTTTTGTCTGTGCTAGAACTTGCCTGTAGAATGTAATGGAATAAGGTGAGATCATTTTATTTTGTATGTTTAACTGGTTTGATTTTGGAACGAAGTAAGGATGGCATTTATTTTAAATGAAAATAGAAATTCTGAAAGCACTCAGCGGATTAAGCAGCACCTGTGAAAAGAAAACAAACTTCATATTTCAGATTTTAAAAAATGTTATAATCTATTAACAGTTTCAGAAGTAAATGAACTGAAACATCACACAGCACAGAAACCAAATTGCACGCACAGGTCCACAAACAGCAGTGGCATAAATTGCCAGACTTTTAGTTTTTAAATAATTCATCAGCAAGAACTTGGAGAGTCCTTGTGTCATTTCACCTTAAAACTAGGTCTGAGGCAAGGCAAGGCAAGTTTATTTGTATAGCACCTTTCAACAACAAGGTGATTCAAAGTGCTTTACATAAAACATTATAAGCATTGGAAAGAAACACATATAAAATGACATTTAGATGTAAAACGATTATTAGATTATTCAGATAAAATAATTACAAAATTAAAAGCAATCAAATAAAATATTGAAAATAGAATTAAACCAGGAATAGAAGTTACAGTGCAGTATAGGTAATTAATAAATTGTATTGTTTACTGAAAGGCAGCGGCAAACAGAAAAGTCTTCAGTCTAGATTTAAAAGAGCTGAGAGTTGCAGCAGACCTGCAGTTTTCTGGGAGTTTGTTCCAGATATGTGGTGCATAAAAACTAAATGCTGCCTCTCCATGTTTAGTTCTGACTCTGGGGACACAGAGCAGACCTGTCCCAGACGATCTGAGAGGTCTGGGTGGTTCGTAGCTAAGCAGAAGATCAGAAATGTATTTTGGCCCTAAACCATTCAGTGCTTTGTAAACCAACAGTAGTATTTTGAAATCAATTCATTGACAGACAGGAAGCCAGTGTAAAGACCTCAGAACTGGAGTAATGTGATCTACTTTTTTGGTCTTAGTGAGGACTCGAGCAGCAGCGTTCTGAATTAACTGCAGCTGTCTGATCGACGTTTTAGGGAGACCTGTAAAGACACTGTTACAGTAGTCGAGCCTGCTGAAGATAAATGCATGGACAAGTTTTTCCAAATCCTGCTGAGACATAAGTCCTTTAATCCTTGATATATTCTTTAGGTGATAGTAGGCTGACTTTGTGACTGTTTTTCTGTGGCTGTTGAAGTTCAGGTCTGAGTCCATGACTACTCCTACGTTTCTGGCTTGGTTTGTTGTTTTTAGCATTACCATTTGAAGCTGGGTGCTAACTTTTAATCGTTCTTCCTTGGCTCCAAAAACAATTATTTCAGTTTTTTCTTTGTTTAATTGGAGAAAATTCTGGTTCATCCAATCGTTGATTTGCTCAATGCATCTACTCAGTGCTTGTATTGGACTATAGTCTCCTGGTGATATTGTTATGTAGATTTGTGTGTCGTCTGCGTAACTATGGTAACATATTTTGATGTTTTTCATGATCTGAGCCAGTGGAAGCATGTAGATGTTAAACAGAAGAGGCCCCAGAATGGAGCCCTGGGGAACTCCACATGTTCTGGAGAACTCCACCAGCAGGCCCTTCTTCACTAGCTGCCGCACAGTCCAGTTGATCTGGCTGTTGTTGCAGCTTACGTTGTAGACCCTGGTCGACAGTGCTTTCTTCAGACTGGTGCCACTGACAGGATGTGTAGGAAAGAACTGCAGATGCTGGTTTAAATCGAAGGTAGACACAAAATGCTAGAATAACTCAGCAGGACAGGCAACATCTCTGGACCAAAGGAATGGGTGATGTTTCGGGTCTGAGTAAGGGTCTTGACCTGAAACGTCACCCATGCCTTCTCTCCAGTGATGCCACTGACAGGATGCTCTCGATCTCTTTTGGATTCCCTCCCCCTCACTTGATGCGGCTTATACCTGTCGACCATCGCTTTGTCCGCTCCCCCATCCACTGAAGCTACCTTCTCCATGGAATTTGCCAAGAAGATGCCCAGGGGAGGAGGAGGAGAAGGTGGTAATTGAGGGGGGAGCGGTTAAAGCGACGGCCAACCGGAAGAAGCGGTAGCTGGTGTGAGTGGTGGGAGCTGCACAGTGACAGAGCACGTGCTGTCGGTCGGTGACTGCAGCCTGAAGAATGCGCTGTTGGCCAGAGGCTACAACATGAGCCACAACAAGAGCCGCTCAACCAGACGGTGCAATAGCTGGTGAAGAATGGCTCGCTGGTGCACCTTGTGGAAGATGTTGGCGACTCAGCCAGGAGTTGCTCTCCTGCCTCCCTTGTTTTCCCTCACCTTCCCAGTGTCGCACTGACAGTGGCTGAAACTGGAAGAGCAATGAGACTGGGCAACATTTATATATCTATGAAGCAGAAGGGAAGCCCTCGCCATCTTTCCATTGCAATAAGACAAGTCATTTAGGAAATGGAGCCACTATTGTGAATTGTTTACATAAGTCCAAGGTTAATTAAGTCACCGAAGGCAAATGCAATGTTAGCATTCATTTTGAGAGGAATAGAATATAAAAGCAGGGATGTAATGCTGAAACTTTATAAGGCATTTGTCAGACCACATTTGGAGTATTGTGAGCATTTTTGGGCCCCATATCTCAGGAGGGATGTGCTGGCATTGGAGAGAGCCCAGAGGACATTTACAAGAATGATCCTGGGGATAATTGGGTTAATATATGATGAACATTGGGTGGAATGGGTAGTGGAGAGTATGTTTCCATTTGTGGGAGAGTCGAGGACAAGAGGGCACAGCCTCGGAATAAAATACGTACCTTTAGAATGGAGATGAGGAGGAATTTATTTAGCCAGATGTTAGTGAATCTGTGGAATTCATTGATACAGACTGTTGTGGAGGCCAAGTCATTGGGTATTTTTAAAATGGAGGTTGACGGATTCTTAGATTAGTAAAGGTGTCAATAGCTACGGGGAGAAGGCAGGAGAATGGGGTTGAGAGGGAAAGATAGAAAACCCATGATGGAATGGCTGAGTAGAACCGATGGGCCGAATGGTCTAATTCTGCTCCTTTGACTTATGAAAACACTAGTAGGGTGGAGGAGGGATGGAGAGAGAGAGGGAACGTAAGGGTTACTTGAAAATAGAGAAATCAATATTCATACTGATATTCATATGCTGCCCAAGCAAAATATGAGGTGGTGTTCCTCCAATTTGCGTTGGGCCTCACTCTGACACTGCAGGAGGCTCAGGACAAAAATGTCAGTGTGGTAATGGGAAGGGGAGCTACAATATTTGGCAATTGGGAGATTGTGTAGGTCAAGGTGGGCTGAGTGTAGGTGTTGAGAGAAACGAGCGCCCAGTCTGCCTTCGTCTCGCCGATTATATAGGAGTCCACACCAAGAGTAACAGATACAATAGATGAGGTTGGAGGAGGTGCAAGTGAACTGCTGCCTCACATGAAAGGACTGTCGGGGTCTTTGGACGGAGTCATAAGAGGAGGTATAGAGTCAGGAATTGCATCTCCTGCAGTTACAGGGAAGGGAGTGGTTTGAGTGGGAAGTGAAAAATTAACCAGGGAGTTGCAGAGGGAACAGAAAGGGGTGGAGATGGGAATAAGTGGCTAGTAGTGGGATCCCGTTGGAGGTGGCGGAAATGGCGGAGGATTTTCTGTTGTATGCGACGGCTGATGGGATGAAAGATGAGGACTAGGGGGACTCTATCCCTGTTGTAACTGGAGGGATGGGGAGCCAGAGCAGAGCTACGGGATACACAGGAGATCCGTGTGAAGACCTCATCTATGTTGGAAGAGGGGAACCATCGTTTCATAATGAAAGAGGACATCATGGATGTCCAAGTATCGATCACCTCATGGTGGGTTCGGAGGCTGCAGGAGTAGGGGATAGTCTTTATAGGAGGCAGGGTGGGAAGAAGTGGTAAACATTATAGCTTTTAGAAAATTTGACAAAGAAACTGCTGGTTACAGCCATGGTGTGCCATTGGTAAGGGAATGAAGGTTTGGATTGATTCTTTGATTGAAATAACCTTTATTACTGGAGTTTTATTCATTTAGCCAAATTGTTTCATTACAGTGAAAATGTTTTGTAGATAGAACATAGAACAGTACAGGAAGGAGCCCTTCGACCCATAAATGCTCGCGCCAAACAGGATGCCAAATTAAATTGATTTTGTCTGCTTGAACATGAACCATATCCCTCTATTTCCTGCACTTCCATGTGTCTATCTAAAAAAACTCTTAAATGTCACTATCATATCTGCCTCCACCTGACAATGCATTCCAGACCCCACCACTCTCTGCGTAAGAAAACAAACTAGCCCCGCACATCTCCCTTAAACCTTTCCCCCTCTCACCCTATAGCTATGCCCTCCGGTGTTTGGCATTTCAACCCTGGTGAAACATGGTTCTGACTGTCTAACCTATGTATGTCTATGATTAAACACCATCTGCTATGTCTCCGCTTATTTATGCAGCTGTTCCATATCCCGCTGTATCTTCTGACAGTGTGTGTGTCTGTGTGTATATATATATTTGTGTGGGTACATGTATGGATATATATACATACGTCCTAGCACAGATCGCTGTGGAACTCCACTGGTCACTGACCTCCAGCCAGAGTATTTTCCTTCCTCCACAACTTTCTGTCTTCTATGAATACATCAATTCCGAATCCACACGACCAAGTCTTTGTGAATTCCATGCATCTTAGTCTTCTGAATCAGCCGTCCATGAGGGGCCTCATCAAAAGCTTTACGAAGATCCATGTATACAACATCCACTGCCTACCTTCATCAATCTCCGTCATCACCTCCACAACAAACTCAAACAAGTTAGTAAGACACGACCTTTCCCGTACAAAGCCATGCTAGCTATCCCTAATTAGCCCTATTCTCTTCCAAATTAGAGCAAATCCTACCTCAAAGAATTCTCTTCAATAGTTTCCCTACCACTGACATGAGACTCACCTGACTATAGTTCCCTGGATTCTCTTTACTTCCTTTCTTAAACAAAGGAACACCATTGGCCACTGTCCAGTCCTCCAGGACCACACCTGTGGCTAGTGAAGAAACAAAAACTCATGTCAAGGCCCCTGCAATCTCCTCTCTTGCCACCCTCAGTAACTTGAGATAGATCCCATCAGGCCCTTGGACTTATCCACCTTAATGTCCTTCAAGAGCCTCAGCACCTTCTCGATCTCAAACTGCCCTAGCCTTTTTTATGCTCCACACAGATTTTGCTGTCCTCCAAGTCCTTGGTGAATACAGATGCAAAGTACTAGTTTAGTACTTACCTACATCCGCCAACTCCAAGAATAGGTACCCTCCTTTATCCTTGTGCGGTCCTATATTTTTCATGGTCACCAACTTGTCATTAACATAGGTATAGAAAGCATTGGGATTTTCCTTAATCCGCCTCTCCAAAGACATTTCATGGGCCTCCTAATAGCTGGCGATTTCCTACCTACTCATTTTTATATCCCCATCTGATTGCCACTTTCATATTGCTGACATACACTTCCTTTTTCTTCCTAACCAATTTTACATTCTCCTTGGTCATCCATGGTTCCCATGCCTTGGCATCCTTACCCTCCTCCTTACTGGAACATGCCCAATGTCACTGGAACACTCCCACATGTCAGCTGTGGACATGCCCAATAACAACTGCTCCCAATCTACCCTCCTTAGCTCCCGCCTAATGACATTGTAATCTGCCTTGCCCCAAATAAATACCTATCCCAGCATCCAGACCAATCCCTTTTCAAAACAATCATAAAATCTATGGAGTTTTGATCACTATTTCCAAAATGCTCTTTCACCGTAACATCAGTCACCTGGCCAGCCCCATTTCCCAATACAAGGTCCTCGAGTCAAACTATCCACATAATGTTTAAGGAAACTCTTTGGATACACCTAACAAATTCTGCTCTGTCTAACCCTATTGCACTAAGTAAGTCCCAGTCAATATTGGGGAACTTATTGCTTTTGCATCCTTCTGTAATCTGTCTACCTATCCTCTATCTCGCTGGCTATTGAGTGGCCTATAACATAATCTCGTTGGAATGATTGCTCCTTTATTTTTTAGCTCAACCCATAGTGCCTCAGTAGAGGTCTACTGCCGAGCATGTTCTCTCTGAGTACTGCCATGACATTCTGCCCGATTAGTAAAACTACCCCTCCACTTCTTTTACCTCCCTCTTTATCACATCTGAAACATCAACATCCTGGCACATTGAGCTGCCAGTCATACCCCTCAAGCAAATAAGTTTACATAATGGCCACAACATTATAATTGCAAACACTGATCCAGGCTGTAACGTCATCAGCTTTACCCACAATACTCCTTGCATTGAAGTAAACACACTTCAGCCCTTCATTATCCCCATATTCACAAACCTCTCCCTGCCTGTCCTTCCTTTGAGTCTTCCAATGTGGTTTTCCATGGGTGATAAATTAGTGTTAGTGCATTAAATGTTAACAGATGCTGATTTCACCAGGTAATTCTTTCTTTTGTTTGGTGGTATTAATGTGTTAAAATGCAAAGTTCCACCATGATCTACCGCATTTATTGTTTGTGTTTTAGCTTCATCTGGTTCACTGGAATCCAGTGAAATACAAGAACAGTGATGAAGCTGTTCTCTCTGAAAATGGCCTTGCAGTTATAGGAGTTTTTTTAAAGGTGAGTAAAATAATTACTGATAGAAAATCTGAATACTTGGACAGTAAATATTTGTATAACATATTCTAAAATGTTGAAAATACTCAGTAGACCAAGCAGCATTTGTGCAGAGAAACACTAAGATAACAGAGTTAACAGAACGATGACCATTCATTCATCTGAACATTTAGAAGTAATGTGTTTTATTTATCTCCGAGTAATGCTTTTTCCTGTGATCTCTTGACCATTCAACTGCTATGTTGAAAGGTATCCCTGATATTCTTGATTGCATGGCCTACTTGAACTGTACTCACAGGCTTGCCCTGTGGGAAGCCTGGGTGCTGAGAAATCAGAAGGGAAAACCTAAGAAGAGCTACAAATCTGGGGGGTGGTTTTGACTGTCATATCCCTAGCTCGGGGACAGCAACAGCCAGGGCTCCCAAGTGGTTATAATTTCTGGAAAGGAGCAAGGAAGATTTTTCACAACAAATTTATTTCTCAACAGTTCTCATTCCGTGCCAAAACTTCATATAGCCCTTGCTTTCTCTGTCCATCCCCTTCCCCATTCCTAGTTCTCTCACTAGTCTTACTGTCTCCGACTACATTATATCTTTGGCCCGCCCCCTCCACTGACATCAGTCTGAAGAAGGGTCTCGACCCGAAACGCCCATTCCTTCTCTCCAGAGATGCTGCCTCATCCGCTGAGCATTGTGTGTCTACCTAAGGAAAATTTAAACATCGCCCTCAGTGGCTCTCAGCCTAACTTTCGAAAACCCTACTCACAGATCTTCCAATCAAGGCCAAGCCTGTGGATATTAATTGGAGAAGAATCATATCAATTCTACTGGATTTTCTCTTTGTGTAGAAGCCTCACGAAATCCTTGTGCAATGAAGTCAGCAGGCTCTGAATGCAAGTAGCCTCCATCCCTTTTCCATCTTTCCCAAGACTGTGTCAGATTCCCCACACATCGGAAGGAAGAAATTTTCCGTGCTTAAAATTATCTGATCAATGAAGGAAACTGTGTTCTACTTAGTGTAATCAACATTCCAAAGACCTCTGAACTTGAAGGGTACAAGATGTGCCAGAAATGTGGTGACCCTTGTACGCTGCCTCAGTGTAATCTCTGACTCCTACACTCTTGTACTTAAGTATGATTGTGCCTAAGGTAGAGTAGGATTGTTACTGAAAAAGACTTTCACCGTAACTAGGTACATGCCGTACATAAAGTACCATTTAAAATAATTTGACAGCATATTTATTTTTGATTTGTATAAATGTTGTTAATATTATGTTTTATTGGAAGCTTGGAAGAAGGCACGATAGTCTGCAGAAACTTGTGGATGCTCTACCGGCTATTAAATATAAGGTAAGTAGGATGATTAGTTTGCTATCTCTATTTTTCCACCACATCATTTACCCCCTTTATTCCAAAGTGAATCTTAGTATGTTGGACTTTGGTGAACATCTAGACAATACTTAATTAGGGCTTAATTAGGAAAGGAAAAATAGATTATGAAAGAAAACTGGCAGGGAACATAAAAACTGACTGCAAAAGCTTTTATAGATATGTGAAGAGAAAAAGATTAGTTAAAACAAATGTAGGTCCCTTGCAGTCAGAAACAGGTGAATTAATCATGGGGAACAAGGACATGGCAGACCAATTGAATAACTACTTTGGTTCTGTCTTCACTAAGGAAGACATAAATAATCTGCCGGAAATAGCAGGGGACCGGGGGTCAAATGAGATGGAGGAACTGAGTGAAATCCAGGTTAGCCGGGAAGTGGTGTTAGGTAAATTGAATGGATTAAAGGCCGATAAATCCCCAGGGCCAGATAGGCTGCATCCCAGAGTACTTAAGGAAGTAGCCCCAGAAATAGTGGATGCATTAGTGATAATTTTTCAAAACTCTTTAGATTCTGGAGTAGTTCCTGAGGATTGGAGGGTAGCTAATGTAACCCCACTTTTTAAAAAGGGAGGGAGAGAGAAAACGGGGAATTACAGACCAGTTAATCTAACGTCGGTAGTGGGGAAACTGCTAGAATCAGTTATTAAAGATGGGATAGCAGCACATTTGGAAAGTGGTGAAATCATTGGACAAAGTCAGCATGGATTTATGAAAGGTAAATCATGTCTGACAAATCTTATAGAATTTTTCGAGGATGTAACTAGTAGAGTGGATAAGGGAGAACCAGTGGATGTGTTATATCTGGACTTTCAGAAGGCTTTCGACAAGGTCCCACATAAGAGATTAGTATACAAACTTAATGCACACGGTATTGGGGGTTCAGTATTGATGTGGATAGAGAACTGGCTGGCAGACAGGAAGCAAAGAGTAGGAGTAAACGGGTCCTATTCACAATGGCAGGCAGTGACTAGTGGGGTACCGCAAGGCTCAGTGCTGGGACCCCAGCTATTTACGATATATATTAATGATTTGGACGAGGGAATTGAATGCAACATCTCCAAGTTTGCGGATGACACGAAGCTGGGGGGCAGTGTTAGCTGTGAGGAGGATGCTAGGAGGCTGCAAGGTGACTTGGATAGGCTGGGTGAGTGGGCAAATGCATGGCAGATGCAGTATAATGTGGATAAATGTGAGGTTATCCACTTTGGTGGCAAAAACAGGAAGGTAGACTATTATCTGAATGGTGGCCGATTAGGAAAGGGGGAGATGCAACGAGACCTGGGTGTCATGGTACACCAGTCATTAAAAGTAGGCATGCAGGTGCAGCAGGCAGTGAAGAAGGCGAATGGTATGTTAGCATTCATAGCAAAAGGATTTGAGTATAGGAGCAGGGAGGTTCTACTGCAGTTGTACAGGGTCTTGGTGAGACCACACCTGGAGTATTGCGTACAGTTTTGGTCTCCTAATCTGAGGAAAGACATTCTTGCCATAGAGGGAGTACAGAGAAGGTTCACCAGACTGATTCCTGGGATGTCAGGACTTTCATATGAAGAAAGACTGGATAGACTCGGTTTGTACTCGCTAGAATTTAGAAGATTGAGGGGGGATCTTATAGAAACTTACAAAATTCTTAAGCGGTTGGATAGGCTGGATGCAGGAAGATTGTTTCCGATGTTGGGGAAATCCAGAACAAGGGGTCACAGTTTATGGATAAGGGGGACATCTTTTAGGACCGAGATGAAGAAAATATTTTTCACATTTCATAGAGTGGTGAATCTCTGGAATTCTCTGCCACAGAAGGTAGTTGAGGCCAGTTCATTGGCTATATTTAAGAGGGAGTTAGATGTGGCCCTTGTGGCTAAAGGGATCAGGGGGTATGGAGAGAAGGCAGGTACAGGATACTGAGTTGGATGATCAGCCATGATCATATTGAATGGCGGTGCAGGCTCAAAGGGCCGAATGGCCTACTCCTGCACCTATTTTCTATGTTTCTATACTACAATTGCAAGTTTCTTTTGAGAATCTGAGTTTAATGTTTTCTGTAATGCAAATTCTAACACTTACCAAGTTTTTGCAAAAATTATTAGTAGAGGTTGAACACTGATTTTCTGGTAACTGATCGCCCGCCCACCATTATAATCCGGATAAAATTATGACAGCTCAGTTGAAATTCCCTGAGCGGCCACAGATGGCGTTGCGAGTGGCAAGCGCTCTTTCCGATCGTGTCCGTCTGTCATGAAAGAATCAACTATGCTCTCAATCTTCCCTCCTAACTGTTTCACAAAGACAAATTCCCTGCCGACCCATACCCAGCTCTCACCGTCTCCCTGGCCGTTTAGAGTCCTGGCCTCCGGCCCCACTCCCGACTCGTAAGGTTCACCAGCAAGCCCATCTTCAGATCTAGGCGCCGATACCACTGGTCTGCAACAGCGAGGCTTTCTTCATCCACCAAAAGCACACAAAGTGCTGAGTACTTCAGTGGGTCAGGACCCCTGAAGAACAGGAACAGGTGACATCAGGACCCTTCCTCAGACTGATTCACTCGCTGATTTACTCCAGCACTTTGTCCAAGAGAGTCAAGAGTGTTTTATTGTTTTATGTCCCAGGGAGAACAATGAAATTCTTACTTGCAGCAACAAAACAGAATATGTAAACATAGTACACTGTAAACAATATAATAAACAAGAAAAAAATGTTCAGTGTGTGTATATATATATGCGCACATATACATACATACATATACACATATATTGTGCTGTTTCACTTTACAACTAGGCGTTGATGCCGCTGGTCTGTACCAGTGATCCCTTCTTCACCAGTTCAAATGGCTGTTGTTACAGCTCAGTTTTTAGCCCCTGTGGACGGCGTATTCTTCATTGTACCCCACCGAAAGAACACACTCAGTCACTGCGGTTCCATCCCCTCTCACCTGCTGTCGCTTCCAAGGTGGAGTATGTCGGCGACTCCAGGGGAGGAGGAGGCGACGATGGTGGTGAGAGGAAGGGGGGGGGGGGTCAGCGATCCGACGAAAGCGCTCGCCAGGTGCTGCAGCATCAGTCGCAACAACAGCCATGTCACTGGAACAACCGGTGGGTGAAGATGGACTCGCTGGTGCATCTTGCGAGGCAGGATGGGGGTCAGAAGCTGGGGCTCTAAACAGCCGGGGAGATGATGTGTTGGGGATGGGTCGGCAGGTCATTCCATTCACATTCAGTTTACATTTTATGAAGAAGGGTTTCGGCCCGAAACGTGACCTATTTCCTTCGCTCCATAGATGCTGCTGCACCCGCTGAGTTTCTCCAGCATTTTTGTGTGCCTTACATTTTATATTTGTTTTATTTAAGTTTCTGGCACTCCATCGCGCTTTAGAGACACACCAGTGAAGTTATTAGCGGGCCAGACGTATATTGTCATTTCATTATCAAGTGACCTCTTGTCCAGAAAAACGGATAATCCAGAAAGGCTCTGGAACCGAGGGTGCTGGAAAATTGATGCTCAACCTGTACTGTTTTATTCATTTAATTCAGTAATGGCCGGCACTGTAGTGCAGCAGTAGAGCTGTGCCTTAAGGGGCTGTCCCACTTGGGCGACCTCATCCGCGAGTTCTGGCGAGTTTGCCCTCAACTCATACTCGCAGCATGGTCGACACGAGGTCGTAGGAGGTCTTTGTAACTCTCCTTCATGCTCGAGAGTGGTCTCCGGGTACTCGAGGCCTCAGCAGTAGTCCCCGTGTACTCGTAGGTTTAGTCATAGTAGGTCGTAGTAGGTAAAGGGGCTGTCCCACTTGGCCGACCTAATTGGCGAGTTTAGAAGAGCTTTAGGAGAGTTTGAAAAAATGTCATGTTGAAGACCAGCTTCGACTAGCTATGACTAGCTGCGACTAACTTCGGGAAAATTGGACACCGAATAGTGGAGAGTGAAGGCGACCTCCTTCGACCTCCCTTTCGACCTTCCACTATGATGAAGACTATCTACGACTACCTTCGACTACCCTCGATTACCTACAACTAACATGCTGACCTACTACTACCTACCTCAACTAAACCTACGAGTTAAAAAAAGTATCGATTTTTTCCATGGTGACCTCTTTTTGCTCGCAGGCATTTTTCAACACGTTGAAAAATATGCCGTGACCTAGCTGAGGCCTCGAGTACGCGGAGACCACTCTTGAGCATGAAGGAGAGTTACAAAGACCTCCTACGACCTTGTGTCGACCATGCTGCTTGTATGAGTCGAGGACAAACTCGCCAGAACTCGCGGATTAGGTCGCCCAAGTTGGACAGCCCCTTTACAGAATCAGTGACCTGGGTTTGATCCTGACCTCAAATGCTGTCTGTAGAATTTGTACATTCCAGAATTTCCTACATCAGCAATTATTCTCATCCTTACACCAGAATTCATATCTTCTGCACTTAGTCCAAAATTATAATGCTGTTGGAATCTAAACTGTATATCAATAAATGGTTTATTGGTGAGTTATTGTTTGACAATGCTGTTGAGACTGCTTAGATCCTTTATTTGTCATTCAGACCTTTCGGTCTGAACAAAATGTCGTTGCCTGCAGCCATACATGTAATAATAAACAACAAAACACACAATAAACACAAATTAACATCCACCACAGTGGGTTCACCAAGCACCTCCTCACTGTGATGGAGGCAAAAGTCTTAAGGTTACTGTCTCTTCCCTCCTCATTCTCCCTCTGCGCTCAGGCGATATCTTGTTACCCCACCGGGTGATGGTAAGTCAGTCCCGCGGCTCACCAAGCCCCGCGAACGGGCCGGTTCAAGCTCCGCGGCCCGGGGTGGTCGAAGCTGCCACCCTCCAGTCCAGCGGACGCAGCTGTTGCCACGGGAGCTCCGGAAAACAGGCACCAGCCTGTGACCTGTGACGATGTCGTCCACTGGCCCGCGGCCGAGCCCCGGATTCAGGTCGCCGCCACCAGAACGCCGCCTCAGCTACCGGAGCACCGCCTCAGCCCCGTCCTCACTGGAGTGCCGTCCCAGCCCCGAGTCGTGCCGCTGCCCCCAGAGCGTCGTCTCAGCCCCGCGCCGGGCCACCCTCACCGGAGCGCGGTCTCAGCCCCGCGCCGGGCCGCCCTCACCGGAGCGCAGTCCCAGCCCCGAGTCGTGCCGCCCTCACCGGAGCGCGGTCTCAGCCCCGCGCTGGGCCGCCCTCACCGGAGCACCCGAACCCCGCCACAGCTCCGAATTCGACAGCCTCGCGTTGGTGAATCCTGGCTGGCTCTGCCTCCGGAGCCTCGAGGTCGGTCGCAGGTTGGAGGCCGCCAGCTCCGCCATTAGGCCTCAGCACAGACGGAGGCAGAGAAGGGGGGATACGACAGAAGAGTCTCATTCACCCGAAGGGAGAGACAGAAAATCATGTTTCAGCCCCCCCTCCACACATGTTTTGCTACCCAGAAGGTGCAAAACAAATAATTTGCCAGGAAGGTACACAAAAGGCTGGAGAAACTCAGCGGGTATAGCAGCATCTATGGAGCGAAGGAAATAGGCAACGTTTCGGGCCAAAACCCTTCTTCAGACTGATAGGGGGTGGGGGGGGGGGGAGAAGGAAGGAAAAGGGGAGGAGGAGGAGCCCGAGGGCGGGGGGATGGGAGGATTTGCCAGATTGGGTTTGTTCTTTTTTTTGTGAACATGTCATGCTTGGTGAGTTTTGCACATTGTGCAAAACCAGTGTTGAAGCTGCACTGTAACTACTTGGCTACAGGTTTGGTTTAGAGGTACAGCATGGAAACAGGTCCTTCAGCCCACCGAGTCCACACCGACCAACGATCCCTGCACACACACTCAGGACAATTTACATTTATACACACGTCTTTGGAGTGTGGGAGGAAACCGAAAATCTCGGAAAAACCCCACGCAATGGAGAACGTACAAACCTGTAGTCAGGATCGAACCTGGCTCTCTGGAGCTGTAAGACAATAGACAATAGGTGCAGGAGTAGGCCATTCGGTCCTTCGAGCCAGCACCACCATTCAATGTGATCATGGCTGATCATCCCCAATCAGTACCCCGTTCCTGCCTTCTCCCCATATCCTCCTTTTTAAGAGCCCTATCTCCCTCTCTCTTGATAGCATCCAGAGAACCTGCCTCCACTGCCCTCTGAGGCAGAGAATTCCACAGACAAGGCAGTAAGGCAGTAGCCACCTACGCCACAGGTGCTGATTTTTCTATAGGAATAAATTTCTGCAGCGCATTAAGGATTTGGTACCCAGAGCCCTTGCTGGGCTAGATACACTCAACCACTCCTTTCAAAATCACCCGCAGTCTCTTGTTTCCAAATTCCTTCTGTCTTTCTGCTAGAGGTTAGCATGGTTCATATCTGAAGATTCATCCCTAAGCATAGCATATTCTATCATTTTGTTTTATCTGCAGTAAAAGACCTAGTATGAAAAAGGTGTATTAATCCAGTGACTTTTTACAATGAACACTTCATTGTAACGCTTTAGAGGGAAAAAAGGCATTTGAATTGGATACAGCATATATTGAATAATAGAATGTAAACAAATCATAGCATGGAAGGTGGCATTTGTCCTTACTGTACTTAACAGTGGGACATGAGGCATCTGGCCATGTCTTATTTTTCTAATCATGTTTTAATATCCCTGCATTCTAACCCACTTTAATCACACCGCAAGAGTTTTTTCAATAAAGCAAAGCAGTTTTCCTCTTTCACTAGAGGTTTTTTGGTTTTATTTTAATTTGTCCACCTTTCCTCTGTTCACATGGCTGTTCTCCAGACTTAGCAAGTTCCTTGCAAATCTGTCTCAGAGTTACAGGCTTTTTCCCAAGAACTTTTTCCCAGGGTGGAAATGTCAAACACTATCGGGTAGTTAGTGGGGCAAAGTTTAATGGAGATGTGCAGGGCAAATGTTTTGCACAGAAAGTAGTGGGGGCCTGGAACATATTGCCAGAGGGTGGTGAAGGAAAAACGATAGTGCAGTTTAAGAGGCTTTTCGCTAGTCAGAAGTGCAAATGTCAAAGTCTCGATCCGTAATAAGACTCAAGGAATTGATTCATTAACCATCAGCAGTTGGTTTATTTTACTTGCTCAATGGGAAATGTGGCTGTCAACGACTGTGATCACATCTGCAAAGTTTGTTTGCACAACAAGATATTTATACACACAGAAGACGACTCATGTGATGTACATAGGTTAATAAGTTCAATGGTGATCTACAAAGGTTAAGTAGTTAATCATCAGGTCTGCACGTAAAACACAAAGGAGACGACTTTGATGATATTAAGTAGATCAATGTGTTAATCACATTTGTGAGTTTGCATCAATCACCCAGCTTGCACAATATTGTGTCAAGTATCCTATTAGGCTTTGCGAAACTAAAGGTTTTACTTCTTCACTGGGAATAGAGGGATTATGGATCATACACAGATAATTTAGATCAGTTTAATTTAAATTAAATTTAAATTTCTTTATTTATATAGCACATTTCTAGTCAACTTGCATTGACCCCAAAGTGCTTCACATAATTACATCCACACACACAGGCAAAGGTGGGTGAAGTGTCTTGCCCAAGGACACACACAGGCAAAGGTGGGTGAAGTGTCTTGCCCAAGGACACAACGACAGTATGCACTCCAAGCGGGATTCGAACCAGCTACCTTCCGGTTGCCAGCCAAACACTTAGCCCATTGTGCCATCTGACGTTTAGCATCATGTTCAGCACAAACATTGTGGTGAACTGGTCTATGTTCTAACTCCACGTATTTTCCAAACTAACTGGTTACTGTACAGTTCTACCATAACCTGTGTGCAGTTTATACCACAACGTGAAGGAAGAAAGACAGACATTCAGTAGAATAATGACATCACTCGTGCCGCAAAGCTCTAAGGAACTGAAGATCGATACAAAGTACTGGAGTAACTCAGCGGTTCAGGCAGCAACACTGGAGAAAATATGAATGACCTTTCGGGTAGGGACCCCTCTTCAAAGGAACCAAGTTATTTTGGGCAGATTTGCAGTGGAAGTTATCCTGTACTGTAAATATGTTTTGCCATCATTTCACAACATCCTTTTATAATGAGGATGTGTTGAAAGTGCACTGCCTGTGCATTGTATGCAAAGACATCAAAAGACGTTCGTCCACCTCACCACATTGATTAAATGTATGGAGAAGAAACTTCTAAATTTGTATCTTCCTAAAATTGCCAGTCACTTCTAAAATATTTTTTCATGATAAGAGAAATTACCTAATTATTAAATGTCTTAAAGTCAAGAAATCATGTGAAATTATGTATTTCCCTTACCCAATGTGACTAATTCTGTACCTGCAGGACTCAACAGTTGATTTCTTCAATTTTGATCCAATAAGTTTGATTCCATCTCGTTCTGACTATTGGACATATCCTGGTTCTCTGACCACACCACCATTGACTGAATCTGTTACCTGGGTCATTATGAAAGATCCCATTGAAATTAACCTTGAACAGGTAATGTTTTTAGCTATCTCTTAAATCCATGTAATTCAAACACTTTGTTTAAAACAAAACAACGGTGGCCTTCTGCAGTTAGTGTGGGGCTGTCATGGAATTGTAAATATTATAATCCAGGCTATACTGGAAATTAGAAACCAAACATGAGGGTGTGTCACTGGCAGTTTGCCCACATGCTTGTTGGCAGGGAATATTGCTTTTCTGCTTTTATGTTTCTATGGTAGTTGGATGAACTAGAACTGGAGGTGGGGTGGAGGGGTTGGGTAGTGTAGGACCTGATGAAACTAGTTGTAATTGTGGCTGGCAGCTGCTTGAGAATTAGGGAAAAATCATGTAGCTCCATCGAATGTTATTTTTAATTATTCTGGTTCTGTGGCAATCACTGGTCAATCTGTTCCCATGTTTGAAAGCCTGAAGAAACGACGTGTTTTTAAATATGATGTTGGCCCCTGAATGTATAATAAAGCTAGGACCTTTCCCATTTCATGTAATTGTGCTGTCATTTCCCTTCCCCCCCCCACCCTGCATTTGGTAGCTCCTTACTGTGATCTACTTTTACATCAAGCTTAAAGATGGTGTGCTTGTCTATATCTCTCTACATCCATGTCTATATCTCTCGTTTCCCATTCCGCTGACTCTCAGACTGAAGAAAGGTCTCGACCCGAAATGTCCTTTTCTCCAGAGATGCTGTCTGACCTGCTGAGTAACTCCAGCTTTTTGTGTCTACCTTCTGTGACTTTTCTTCCCCAATTTCCCATGATTTTGTTACATTGCCATGATTGCTAGATTGGACTCAGAATTACCACCTATAGCCCTTGAGTGCCTCTACTTGGCTGGAATAGATGTAGAGGGTCGTTCTCACCGGTCTCCACAAATCCAGCTGCACAGTATGGGCAGTACCTGGTTGTGGGTGATGGTCCAGAGGCTCTTTTTGTAATACCTCATGTAAGCTCTGTTCAGAGGGCAAAGCTGGGAAAATTGCTCTGTCTTCCATCATGTCTGTCTTTGATTTTAACAGAATAATGAAATATTGATGTTTAATTTGTTAGTACCTTTAAAAATGATGAAAATTTTGAAATTATGTTATATAGTACAAAGAGCAAAATCAAAAATTTAAACTACCTTCTTTGCTGTCTAATGTGCCTTTCATTCGTTTAGTTTAAAGATACAGGAAGGAAACAGGCCCTTTGGCCAACCGAGTCCACCACGACCATTGAGCACCCGTTCACATCCAGGTTCTACACACTCCCTGCACACTAGGGGCAACTCACAGAGGCCAATTAACCTAGAAACTTGCATGTCTTTGGGATGTGGGAGGAAATTGGAGCACTCTGTGGTCACAGGGAGAACATGCAGACTCCACACAGTCAGCACTTGAGGTCAGGATGGTACTTGGGTCTCTGGTGCTGTGGGACAGCAGCTTTACAAGCTGCATGACTGGTAAATGTTATCCATCAACTGCTAATGCATTGTCTTTGCACTTGCTGATCAATGTTAGTTCCCCTTTGAGTATTTTGGTTTTGAAAAACATTCTTAGCTATTCCTTCCACCCCCTAAGACCCCTCCAATGTCTCAGTAATTTCTTCATCCTTGTATCAATTTGAGATATCTGATTTCTAAATTGGACATCTTACAAATTGCAATGTAATACCACCATTTGCTAAATTGAGCTTTGAGCAAGCTAAATTGAGCTTTCACCATTGAGCTTTGGAAATCTCCCTGACAGCATTCAGTCTGAAGAAGGGTTTCGGCCCGAAACGTTGCCTATTTCCTTCGCTCCATAGGTGCTGCTGTACCCGCTGAGTTTCTCCAGCCTTTTGTGTACCTTCCCTGACAGCATTAGTTGTTGCCTTAGGTCATTCCTGAAATCGAGTTCCGCAAGGTCATTTATCCAAATATCTTTAATGTGATCTCATTTTCCTTTACAATGTACTGTGAAACACTTATTGTCACGTGTACCCTGAGGTACAGTGAATTTTGATTTTACCATACAGTCATACCAAAAAAAAGCAGCAAGATTAAAATTACATACAAATTAAACATAAACAGCCACCACAGTGTGAGAATCCGTAGGGCACACAGCATAAGCGGAGACCCACAGCCATCAGTCCAATGTCCGGGCCACACACACCATGATATGACCAGAGTTGCACCGACCACTTGTCACTCTCTCTGCAGTCCCTGTCCGCCCAAACCACGGGGAAGCCACCTGTACTCGCACCAGACTCCAGGATGATCCCACGGCGCGACGTCCCCACAAACACCGAAACCACCACATTCTTGGCAATCCCCCCCCCCCCCCAAGTCCTCACCAGCGCAGGCAGCCCGTCCATCTTGCTTTCGGTGACCCGGCACTCCTCACTGTGATGGAAGGCAAACAACTTTTACCTTCTTCCTCCCTTACTCGTTGGGGCGATCGAAGCATCCACAGTCGGGGCGATTGAAACCCCCGCAAAGAGGCGATCAAGGCTCCCGCGATCGGGACGGTCGAAGCTCCTGCAGCTGGTGCTCCCGCAGTCGATCCCTAACAAAGGGACCGCCAGCTCCACGATATTAAGGCCACAGTGCGGTCGGAGATACGACACGGAAAATGTCGCATCTACGTCGAGGAAAGAGATTTTAAAAAGTTTCCCCACCCCTCCACATAATACAAAAACTAAAGATGAACTAAAACATACAAATAAAACAGACAAAAAACAACAAAGAAGAAAGGGACAAGACAGGCTGTTTTTTTTAATTTATTTATTTATTTTTTAATATAAATTTATTCAATTATTAAAAAATAATATTACACTACAATAAAACAAGCCAGAACCCACCACCATAATACAATACAAACATGTAATAAACTACTATACAACTATGATACAATCCTTATTGAGGATACATTCAACACCCTGCGGAGCCCAGCGGTCCCGGAACTCCCTCAGGGTGCCCGCAGACAGGGCGTATTCCCTTTCTAATCCCACCCGGGCACGGACGTAACCCCGGAAAAGGGGCAGGCAGCTGGCTCGGGTAGAGCCCTCCACCGTCTGGCGCCGTGACTCGCGGATGGCCAGCTTGGCCAGGCCCAGGAGCAACCCAACCAGGACATCTTCAGCCCTACCCTCTCCCCTACGCACAGGGTGTCCAGAGATGAGGATGGTGGGTGAAAAATGCAGCCAGAAGGCAAGGAGCAGCCCCTTTAGATATTCAAACAGTGGCTGCAGCCTCACGCACTCCATGTACACGTGGTACACAGACTCTTCCAGCCCGCAAAAGTGGCAGGCGGCTGGCGAGTCTGTGAACCGCGAGAGAAACAGGTTGCAGGGAACACCTCGGTGCAATACCCTCCACCCCAGGTCCCCCACAAGACAGGCTGTTGGCGAGGCTGCCATTCACGGTGCCACTCGGTGGTTGACTGGATGCATTGCAAATGCTGATTTCAGGTGCAAAGCATGTGGCATCACCAACATATGTGAAGCCTAACTATTTTCTCCCCCATCTGATTCTGAACTCAACCTGTCGAGTGGTTAATGTTGTGCCGTTATTTAAGAAGGTCAGCAAGAACAAGTCAAGAAACTACAGACCGCTGAGCCTGACGCCTGTGGTAGGAAAGTTGTTGGAGGGGATTCTGATTAAGGATAGTCATCATCAGCATGGAAAATAGTGTCTTATGAATCTGATATTTTTTTGAAAAGGTTATTAATAAGATTAACGAGGGCAGGGCACTGAAAGTTGTCTATGTGAGACTTCAAGATTTTTGACATGTGCCACATGGAAAGCTAGTTTGGAAGATAAGATCATGTAGAATCCAAGGTGAGGTAGCCAAGTGGATTTAAAAAGGGGTTGGAATGCACTGATAGTTGTAAAGGGGTGTTTTTCAGACTGGGGACTTCGGAGTGCCACAGAGTTTGGCGCTGGGCCCAGTTTTGCTTGTGGTCATAATTAATAATTTGGATAACAATGTAATTAATGTTGTGAATACATTTGTAGGTGACAGCAAAATTGTTGATATAACAGACTATGAAGAAGGATATCTAACTTTACAACAGGATCTAAATCAGTTGGGAAGGTGGATAACCTTATTGAAATATACAAAATCATAAGGGGCATGTATAAAGTGAGTTATTTCTGGGTAGAGGATTCAGAAACTAGAGGGCAGATATTTATGAGGGACTTCAGAGGCACCCTTTTCACAGAGGAGTCTGTATCTAGAAAGGACACATTATGACTTTCAAAGGACATTTGGACAAATATATGCATAGGAAGGATTTAGAAGGACTGTATGAGTCAAATGGGACTAATCCAAAATGCCATCTTGGTCGGCATGAACAAGATGGGTTGAGGGATCTGTTTCGATGCTGTATAGCTCTATAACTCTAAAAGTCTAAGAACATGAATGGAATTCTGGTTTCAAGTAAATGACCCAGAGCCCAGAAAGTAATCTGAGGGTAGAGGGTTGTAGTGGATGCTGTTATTCTGACTGGAGGTCTGTGATCAGTAGAGTTCTGCAGGGAGCTATGTTATGACCTCTTGTTTGAGATATACACACACAGACACACACACACACACACACACACACACACACACACACACACACACACACACACACACACACACACACACATGACTTGGACGAAATGTAGATGTGTTAGTAAATTTGCAGATAACACCAACATTGCTGGAGTTGCAGACAGTGTGGAAGGTTGTCAATGTTTACAGCAGGATCAGCTACAGAACTGATTGAAGAAATTGAATATGGAGTTTAATCTGAGCAAGCGTGAGGTGTTACACTTTGGGAAATTGAAGTAAGAAGAAGGTATATAGTTGATGGCAAGCCCCTTGACAGGATGGATATGCAGAGAGAGCTTGGGGTTTCATTTCATAACTCCTGAAAGTGGCAAAACAAGTAGATAGAGTGATACAGCAGATGTATGGTGTGCTCGCCTTCATTGATCAGGGCTTTGAGTAATGCAGCTCTATAAGACTTTGGTTAGGCTACTTTTGGAGTACTGTAGTTCTGGCCACCCATTACATGAAGGATGTGGAGACTTTGGATCGGGTACAGAGATGGTTTATCAGAATGCTTCCTTTATTAAAGGCAGCATTTTATTGTAAGTTGGACAAACAGATTGTTTTATCTGGAGCATCAAAGGCTGAGGGGAGACCTAAAAGAAGTATATAAAATGATGAGAAGTGTAGTTCGATATTATCGGTTGAAGGGCCTGTTCCAATGTCTGAAGAAGGGTCTCGACCCGAAACGTCACCCATTCATTCTCTCCAGAGATGCTGCCGGTCCCGCTGAGTTACTCCAGCATTTTGTGCCTATCTTTGGTTTAAACCAGCATCTGCAGTTTCTTCTTGCACGCTGTTCCAATGCAATACTGTTCTTTGTTTATCCGTTAACTTCATGGTTGGTCGGTTGTTTCTCCATGATTATTTCCTCACTCTGCTTAGAATTTGCAGCCTTTTCTCTTGGATTTCTGTGTCAGATCAATTTTTCATTTGTACCTGTGCACTCACCCTATCTGTTCCCCTCGTGATCTTATACACCTCTATGTTCACCCTTCACCTTCCTGCATATTTATGATTGAAAATTTAAATTCCTTTTTTTTTACATGTATACCATACGTTTTGGGTATTCTGTCCACTTCCTTTTAAACAATAAACTGGTTGCCTTTTTAAATAGCAATCTGAGAGGAGTTCATAGTTCCTTTTCATTTATTTTTTTTCTTTTTCTTTTTAACAGCTGGATGTGTTTCGTAGTTTGTTTAGCACATCTCGTGGGGAACAGCAAAAACTTATGGTGGACAACTACCGATCATTGCAGCCTCTACTGAAAAGAACTGTGTATACAACAATCCCATCTTCCCATGAAAATAATTCTCAACAGAATACACACAGCTGAATGTTGAAAACTTCAAATGAATATACCTATGTGCTTTTGTTATATTATAAGGGCTTCAAATTTTCTTTTATGATGGGTGAACTGGAAAAAGAAATTACTTCAACTTTGGTGCTTACATGTAATATCTACTTTAAGATATCAATAACCAAGCACAGTTTAGAAGATACTTATATATTTGGGTGCTTTTTTATCATTTGATACAATTAAAATATATGTTTTATTATTTGCAGATGGAAATAATAGCTAATAAGGTACTTGTATCATTTTGATGACAAAGATTGTTAATGTTTTACATAGAACACTAAATACAACCTCTCAACCTTGGTCTCATATAAGCTGAACATTTTTATCAATCTAAAACTAATATAGTGTTTAGGATTTAACTCAGCATTACAGTGATGGTCTCGGAAAATTTTGTTGACTAGAAATTTTAGTGCAGCTAATGGTGCATGTTAGAATGGTAGATGATCACTGTTGGCATTTGTATGAAAATAATGTCTTCTGTTCTTCTGTAAGTAGCAGCATGAGGCTATTCGGCCCCTGGTCTATTGTGCCATGCAAAAGGATTATAGCTGGATATTTATCACCATGCTGCTTCTCTGTACATATCCCTTGATTAATATTTGACGGTCTATTTATCTGTCTTGAATGTATTCAGTAGTGGAACCTCCACAGCATTCTTGGGTGGAGAAGTTCAGGGATTCACCACCCTCTGGGTGAAGAAATTTATTATTTACTCTCTCTCCTGAAAAGTCAACCCTTCATTGAGATTGTGATCCCATAACACCACATACAGTATATATCTTTTCAAGCCCAGGCATTGATACATTTTAATGAGATCCCTCCTCAATCTTCTAAACTGAAGAGTATAGGCTCAGTTTGCTTAATCACTCTTTGTATGCCAATCCTACCATCACAGGAATCAATCAAATCTATCAAATATTTGTTGTACTGCCTTCATCAGTTCTACCCTTACATAGGGAGATCTTAACTATGTACAGTATTCCAAATGCAATCTTATTACAGTGCCTCACAAGGTACTGTATGGTAATTTTTATTTTTAGAACATCTGACAACTCTTGTACTCAAATGTTGCTACAATAAAAGTAAACATATCTTTGCCTTCCAAAATGCATACTGAACTTATGATTTCCCTCTTACCCCCCTCCACTCTAAGACCAGTTCTCATTTTGTTATGGAGCCATACAGCAGCTTCCCCATACCAACTAAGGTGCTCCATTTGCATAGACACAAAATGCTGGAGTAACCCAGTGGGCCAGAGTATGGGTGATGTTTTGGGCCGAGACCCTACTTCAGACTGAGAGTCAGGGGAGTGGGAGTCTAGAGATATGGAGGGGTAAGGTGTGAAAACAACAGTTTAAAGCAGACAATGATAAGGAAATGTAGAATGTTTCATTGTTAGCTGAGGGGAGGGTGACAAGGAGTATCTTTCAATCAGTAAAATTAATCAGGACAGTAAAACAAGTCAGAGAACTAGGGTGGAGGAGCGATGGAGAGGGGGAAAGCAAGGGTTACTTGAATATAGAGAAATCAATATTCATCCTCTAGATTCTAAGCTGCTCAAGCGAAAAATGAGGTTCTGTTCTGCCAATTTGTGCTGGGCCTCACTCTGACATTGGAAGAGGCACAGGACAGAATGGTCAGTGTGGGAATGGGAAGGGGAATTAGTGTTTTGCAACCGGGAGATTGCAAAGGTCTCGGCGGACTGAGCAGAGGTGTTCAGAGAAACGATCACCGCGCCCGCTCTTGTTCTCTCCGATATATAAGAGTCCACACCTGGAACAGCGGATACAGTAGATGAAGTTGGAGGAGGTGCAAGTGAACCTCTGTGTAGTGGCAGATTATTATAACTTTCAAGGAATCTTTCCTCTAGCCACTATGAAGACAGGGGTAAGGAGATAAGAATTGATAGGCATCCACGAGATCTCCACGAGACATTCAATGCCGTTAAAAGATAAATTTTCAAAACAGTCTCTAAATTAATAGTTTTTTTATTGTCAGATAGATAGATAAATACTTTATTAATCCCCTTATTCAGGGGAAATTCTGATGTCCTTGCAGCACACTAAAAAAATACAACACAGTATTCATAAAGAAATTCAACACCAAAACATCCCCCCACAGTGATTCCCACTGTGGGGGAAGGCACAAAGTCCAGTCCCCATCCTCTTGTCCACCCATAGTCGGGCCTATTGAGGCCTCCACAGTCGCCGCCACGGCGCCCGATGTTCTCGCCGGGTGATGGTACTCCGGCGTCGGGAGAACCCCCAGCAGCTTGGGGTGCCAGGAACGGCCACCTTCCCACCGGAGCCTGCGGCTTCCAAGCCAACAAACCACGCCAGACGGAGCTCCGCACACTGGTGATCTCGGCGAGATGTAAGTTCAAACGTCGCAGCTGGCCGCTCCGCAGAACCGCGGCTCCACGATGTTTTCCTCGGCGGTACCAAGCATACTGGAGTCCCAGCGCGGCGACCCAGGAAAGGCATCGCCCGCTCCGCAATAGCGCTCCAGCGCTGCACTGCCGCCAAAGCCGATGTTCTGCGCCGCCGCCGCCAACGCCGACGTTCTGCGCCGCCGCCAACGCCGATGTTCTGGCCAGGTCCCCTCAGGGAAACGTCGCTCCAGGACCCGCTGGTAGGCCGCGAGGACAGGTCGAAGACGCTGCTCGGAGGAAGGCAACCCCTCCGACCAGGTAGGGACTTAGAAAAGCAGTTTCCCCCTTCCCCCCACACATAAGAGATTTAGACCCCCTGACTGTACACTTAACGAACTAAAAATAATAAAAAAAGAAGGGGAAAAAACGGACAGCTGCAGGACAGGCAGCCGTTCAGGACAGCGCCTCCTCCGGAATTGTCGTAGTAAAAACAGTAAGATAATCATCCAAACTTCTTCTTGTAGAAGTACATTTTGATCTTACCCGTAGTCAAACTCGTGCATGGTGGAACCCCTGCATGGTCGAAAGCTGTGACCTCTCCCCATGCTTCTTCAAACTAAAACTAAAAACTACTAGCGTCTGCGCGAGAATCCCAGCCGCTAACACGCCTCCAACTACGTAATAAATCCCACCTACATAATTACAGGCAGATAAAATTTAAAGGTAACTGGTTAAAATTTAAAGGTAACTGAGTTAAGCCAAATGACTACTACATACCGGCCCCTAATTGTTCTGAGTATATAATGAGGCAATTACTAATAGACATTTAAAAAGGTAGCTATAAAAGCTTAACATATATCAAAAAAACAAAAATAGCATGCATTATTATCTGCATTTAGCGATTCTTCAATCTTCACCTTTGCCTTCTAGAAGCAAGCATAACTTGGTTATTGGTCTTATTAAAACATTGTTCTTAGTCTGAAGTCGTACCGTGCGCACCAAACCCTTAACGTCAGGCAGATGCTGAAAAGCAGGACCTCCACGGTTGCTATCTCCGGTTTGCTTCCAGTTCCTCGTGCTGGCGAGAGCAGGAACAGGGAGATACGGGACCTGAATGTGTGGCTGAGAAACTGGTGCACGAGGCAGGGATTTAGATTCTTAGATCACTGGGATCTGTTTTGGAGTAAGGGGGAACTGTACAAAAGGGACGGATTGCATCTTAACAGGTGGGGGACCAGCATTCTGGCAAGCAGGTTTGCCACTGCTACACGGGTGGTTTTAAACTGAATAAGGGGGGGTGGGGTGTCAAATGGAATAGTCGAGGATGGAGTTAAAGGGAAAGGGTTTCTTAAATGTGTGAGCGGAGAGACAGAGGGGTGTAAAATGACGGTAGAAGCAATAGGTAGCAAGGTGAAAAGTAAAAGTGGCAGGCAGACAAATCCAGGGCAAAAATCAAAAAGGGCCACTTTTCAACATAATTGTATAAGGGGTAAGAGTGTTGTAAAAACAAGCCTGAAGGCTTTGTGTCTCAATGCAAGGAGCATTCGTAATAAGGTGGATGAGTTGAATGTGCAGATAGCGATTAATGACTATGATATAGTTGGGATCACGGAGACATGGCTCCAGGGTGACCAAGTCTGGGAGCTGAACATCCAGGGATATTCAATATTCAGGAGGGATAGACAGAAAGGAAAAGGAGGTGGGGTAGCGTTGCTGGTTAGAGAGGAGATCAACGCAATAGAAAGGAAGGACATTAGCTTGGAGGATGTGGAATCGATATGGGTAGAGCTGCGAAACACTAATGGGCAGAAAACGCTAGTGGGAGTTGTGTACGGGCCACCTAACAGTAGTAGTTGGGGATGGCATCAAACAGGAAATTAGAAATGCGTGCAACAAAGGTAAAACAGTTATAATGGGCGACTTCAATCTACATATAAATTGGGTGAATCAAATTGGCAAGGGTGCTGAGGAAGAGGATTTCTTGGAATGTATGCGGGATAGTTTTCTAAACCAACATGTAGAGGAACCAACGAGAGAGCAGGCTATTCTAGACTGGGTATTGAGTAATGAGGAAGCAGGGCTCGAAATTAACGGTTGCCCGGGTGCCATTGACCACTCAAAGCGCCGCCGGGCAACCTAAACACCGAGTCATTTTGCCCGGCTTGGCAACCAGATACTGGTTTGTACCGAAGATAGACACAAAAAACTGGAGTAACTCCACGGGTCAGGCAGCATCTCTGGAGAAAAGGAACGCGACATTTTGTGTCGGCGGTGACGACTGTATTGCGTGGGAAAGATACTAGATGCGGGGTGACGAAGGGTCGGAGCGAATGACGGCCCTCGAACAGCGACAGCGGCTCCATCTCCTCCTCCCGCCCGCCCTGATAATGGCCGCTGCTTGCAAATCCGCTAACGGCGCACTTTCAAAACAAACCCTCCCGCAAGCGGAGGCCGGGAGGATGGAGGGAGGGGGAGGCCTCGGCGTGTGGGAGGGTTTGTTTTGAAAGCGGTTATCGCCGTTAGCGGGTTTGCAAGCAGCGGCCACTATCAGGGAGGAGGAGGAGATGGAGCCGCTGCTGCTGCTGTGTGGGACCTGTCATTCACTCCGACACTTCTGAAGCAGCTGCACCATAGATCCTATAGCTATAGGATCTTTGAGCTGCACCACTCGGCCCCGCACCTTGCTGTTGGCTGGCGGAGGAGGGGAGGCGGTGGCGAGGAGTTCACAACGGCCAAGGCAGCGGGCGATGTCGTCCGAGGAGCGCTGACCTTCCTTCCTCCCCACCTCGCCCCCCTTCTCTCTCTCGTACGCCCCCTCCCCCCCCCTTATCCTGGGACCCCTCCTCTACATCCAGCACTGATCCCCATTCCCGCCTCTATTCAGTCCTCACTGACATCCCCTGTGCTCCCCTCCCCATCTCCCCCCCCCCAATCTATTCATCCTGCGCTGATCACCCTATCCACCTCGCTTTGATTCCCCTTCCCATCTCCCCCCCCCCCATCCATCCTGCAC
This sequence comes from Amblyraja radiata, assembly GCF_010909765.2. Lineage (NCBI taxonomy): Eukaryota > Metazoa > Chordata > Chondrichthyes > Rajiformes > Rajidae > Amblyraja > Amblyraja radiata. The sequence goes on along the minus strand of NC_045972.1, from coordinate 4,068,235 downwards.
TGGTTCCCCAATTCACCCTGTACTTACCCCTTTCCCATCCATCCTGCACTTCTCCTCCATCCATCCTGTACTGATCCCCCATCCATCCTGTACTAATCCACACATTTATCCCGTACTGACCCACCCTCCATTTACCCTGCACCTTCCCCTCATTCATCCTGTAGTGATCTCCCATTCATCCTGCACAGACCCTCCGATCCACACTGCATTGACCCCCCCCTCCCCCATTCATCATGAACGGCTCTCCCCCCCCCCCCCCCCCCCCCATCCATCCTGTACTGATCCTCCCATTCAAGAAGAATGGGGGGAGCAGTCTGAAGAAGGGTCTCGACCCGAAACGTTGCCTATTTCCTTCTCTCCATAGATGCTGCCTCACCCGCTAAGTTTCTCCAGCACTTTTGTCTACCCCCATCCATCCCGTACTGAACCCCCCCATTCAACACCATTGACATCCCCCGTGCTCTCCCCTCACAATTTTACCTACTCCAACCAACACGTACTAATTCACCTGCCTCAATCCATCCATTCTGCACCGACTGCCTTCTAACCCCCCCTCCCCCCCCGGCCATCTATCCACCCCGCACTGATTCACACCACCCCCCCCCCCCCCTCCCCTCCCTGACCCTATTGTCCTGGAAATGTCTTCAGAGCAAACATTGACTATGTTTACGGAATGCAATCAAATGTGTTTTAATTCCCAATGTTATTATTTGTTTTAATCCATAAAGATGGATTAATTATATTGTGAACACGTGAAACATTAAAACCGCAGTGTTCGATTGTCACTGCTACCGTTGACACGTTATTACAGAATTCATTTTAACGGCAAATCAATGTTCTTAATATGGAGTATCAGTACTGTAGTTATTTAATGAGCAACATTCACAACTATACGTACGCATATGTTACCATGGTCCAGGAATTATTGACACAGGTTGATCATACGCTGAATAATTCAACCACATTTTTGTTTGGAAGTGGAAAGAACTAATAGAAATTGCATTAATTGCAATGTGTAAAAAGAGTTGAGATACTGTCTTATAATTTTGCTGCATGTCATTGTGGGATATATCATGTCTTGATTGGTGAATGTTTCGTTTGTGACTTTATTTGAAGCAGAAATAATATGTGAATGCTTCATTGAGTATAATTCCGACTGGTAACTACGCACTTCGTCCGAGCACATCATCGCACGCGTCATGCAAGCCATCTTAAATGACCACCTAAGCTGTCATTTGGCAACCTAAAAAGCTGCCAAGGTTGCTCGGATGGCAACAGGGGAAAAAAGTTAAGCGAGAGCCCTGCGAAGGGTTAGTTAGCAGTCTTGTTGTGCGTGGCCCCTTGGGCAAGAGTGACCATAATATGGTTGAGTTCTTCATTAGGATGGAGAGTGACATTGTTAATTTAGAAACAATGGTCCTGAACTTAAAGAAAGGTAACTTTGAGGGTATGAGACGTGAATTGGCCAAGATAGACTGGCAATTGATTCTTAAAGGGTTGACGGTGGATATACAATGGAAGGCATTTAAAGACTGCATGGATGAACTACAACAATTGTTCATCCCAGTTTGGCAAAAGAATAAATCAGGGAAGGTAGAGCATCCGTGGATAACAAGGGAACACAGGGATAGCATCAAAACAAAAGATGAAGCATACAAATTAGCCAGAAAAAGCAGCCTACCAGAGGACTGGGAGAAATTCAGAGTCCAGCAGAGGAAGACAAAGGGCTTAATTAGGAAAGGGAAAATAGATTATGAAAGAAAACTGGCAGGGAACATAAAAACTGACGGCAAAAGATTTTATAGATATGTGAAGAGAAAAAGATTAGTTAAAACAAATGTAGGTCCATTGCAGTCAGAAACAGGTGAATTGATCATGGGGAACAAAGACATGGCAGACCAATTGAATAACTACTTTGGTTCTGTCTTCACTAAGGAAGACATAAATAATCTGCCAGAAATAGCAGGGGACCGGGGGTCAAATGAGATGGAGGAACTGAGTGAAATCCAGGTTAGCCGGGAAGTGGTGTTAGGTAAATTGAATGGATTAAAAGCCGATAAATCCCCAGGGCCAGATAGGCTGCATCCCAGAGTACTTAAGGAAGTAGCCGCAGAAATAGTGGATGCATTAGTGATCATTTTTCAAAACCCTTTAGATTCTGGAGTAGTTCTTGATGATTGGAGGGTAGCTAATGTAACCCCACTTTTTAAAAAGGGAGGGAGAGAGAAAACGGGGAATTACGGACCAGTTAGTCTAACATCGGTAGTGTGGAAACTGCTAGAGTCAGTAATTAAAGATGGGATAGCAGCACATTTGGAAAGTGGTGAAATCATTGGATAAAGTCAGCATGGATTTATGAAAGGTAAATCATGTCTGACGAATCTTATAGAATTTTTCGAGGATGTAACTAGTAGAGTGGATAAGGGAGAACCAGTGGATGTGTTATATCTGGACTTTCAGACGGCTTTCGACAAGGTCCCACATAAGAGATTAGTATACAAACTTAAAGCACACAGTATTGGGGGTTCAGTATTGATGTGGATAGAGAACTGGCTGGCAGACAGGAAGCAAAGAGTAGGAGTAAACGGGTCCTTTTCAGAATGGCAGGCAGTGACTAGTGGGGTACCGCAAGGCTCAGTGCTGGGACCCCAGCTATTTACAATATATATTAATGATTTGGACGAGGGAATTGAATGCAACATCTCCAAGTTTGCGGATGACACGAAGCTGGGGGGCAGTGTTAGCTAGGAGGCTGCAAGGTGACTTGGATAGGTTGGGTGAGTGGGCAAATGCATGGCAGATGCAGTATAATGTGGGTAAATGTGAGGTTATCCACTTTGGTGGCAAACAGGAAAGTAGACTATTATCTGAATGGTGGCCGATTAGGAAAAGGGGAGATGCAACGAGACCTGGGTGTCATGGTACACCATTCATTGAAAGTAGGCATGCAGGTGCAGCAGGCAGTGAAGAAAGCAAATGGTATGTTAGCATTCATAGCAAAATGATTTGAGTATAGGAGCAGGGAGGTTCTACTGCAGTTGTACAGGGCCTTGGTGAGACCACACCTGGAGTATTGTGTACAGTTCTGGTCTCCTAATCTGAGGAAAGACATTCTTGCCATAGAGGGAGTACAGAGAAGGTTCACCAGACTGATTCCTGGGATGTCAGGACTTTCATATGAAGAAAGACTGGATAGACTCGGCTTGTACTCGCTAGAATTTAGAAGATTGAGGGGGGATCTTATAGAAACTTACAAAATTCTTAAGGGGTTGGGCAGGCTAGATGCAGAAAGATTGTTCCCAATGTTGGGGAAGTCCAGAACAAGGGGTCACAGTTTAAGAATAAGTGGGAAATCTTTTAGGACCGAGATGAGAAAAACATTTTTCACACAGAGAGTGGTGAATCTCTGGAATTCTCTGCCACAGAATGTAGTTGAGGCCAGTTCATTGGCTATATGTAAGAGGGAGTTAGATGTGGCCCTTGTGGCTAAAGGGACCAGGGGGTATGGAGAGAAGGCAGGTACAGGATACTGAGTTGGATGATCAGCCATGATCATATTGAATGGCGGTGCAGGCTCGAAGGGCCGAATGGCCTACTCCTGCACCTATTTTCTATGTTTCTATGATACCCAGTATGTAGTCCAAAACACAAAAGTACAAAGTTTTGACAGCATGAAACTTCTTCCTCCATGTCCGATCAATTCATGAATATGTCGTAACAATAATGTTAATATGTGAAAGTCCTTCAAGAGAACAATAGGATTTTTAGCAATAACGTTCACTGTGATGTTTTGGTTAGTTTCCGGATTATTAGCAGAGATTTCCAATCCCAGCTCAAGCTTTGGCCATTCTCTGTCTGACTTCCAGAGAAACTCTCGTCCATTGATAATAAAAATAATAAATTTTATTTATGGGCGCCTTTCAAGAGTCTCAAGGACACCTAAGATCCATCTCTTATTGCTTATGAAGTAGTCTGCTGTTCTCTAGAAGCTTCATACTCAGGATTTTCCTTTGTGTTAACATATTTCCACTGTGAAACATCAGTAACTCCCAATGCAAAAGAGATTCTGTTTGCTACAAATGTCAAAAAACGTTTGTTCTAATTGTTGAAGTATTTAAGCACTGTAGTACTATCAGTCCAGAAGATTTTTCCAGTTGAAGCTGTAGTTCTTTTTGCAGCAATATGTCAACTTTAACAGCTAATTCTACGGCAGTAAGTTCCATTCTGGGAATTGTCATTTGTTTCAATGGTGCCACTCTGGCCTTTCCCAGAATGCAACATGTACTTCCTTGTTATCATTTTCCAGTCTTAGATATGAAACAGTACCGTGGGCATTTTCACTGGCATCTGAGAAATTATGCAGCTGTGCACTTCTGATCTTACTAAAGCTTGTAGGCTTCATGCACCGGTCCACTTTGAATTATAAGATCTTATTGAGATCTGCTTACCATTTGGCCATCGGTGAGAAGAAGTTTGTGTTATACTCTCAACCCATCCAAGTTTTTCCTTCCAAAGATCCTGCAAAATCAACTTGGCTAGCAGTGTAAATGGTGCAAGAAATCCCAAAGGGTTGTAAACAGAACCAATATAGGATACCCCTTCTATTACATGGTCGCTCTTGAATCAAGATTCTGACCTTGAACACATCTGTTTCAACGCACCAGTGCAGTCCCAATGCTCTTTCTATTGGCAGATTGTCTTTGTCCAAATCCAACTCCCTGGTCTCTTTGGCTCTATCATCTGGTGGAATACTTTCCAATACAACACGGCTGTTGCTGATTCACTTGGAAAGCATAAATCCTCCTTTATTGCAGAGGGAAGTCAGATGCTTTACCATTTGAATTTCTTCCTGCTCCGTAGACATGGATTTTAAGCAATCATCCACATAGAAATTATTCTTCATAATGGTTATCACTTCTGGAAAGTGAGCTTTATTGTCCTCTGCGGTCTTCTTTAATGCAAAGTTTGCACAACATGATGTGACACTGCTCCAAAGAGATGTACCTTCATCCGGTATTCAACAAGATCTTGTTGTACATCCCCTTTAGGCCACCATAAGAATCGCAAGTAGTCAATGTATTTTCTGAAACGTAAACTTGATGAAACATCGCTTTAATATCAACCATCAAAGCAATTGGTTCTTGTCTGAATTTAATGAGAACTCCAATGAGTGAGTTGATAAGGTCTGGACCTTGCAGTAGTTGACAGTTAAGTGAAGTTCCTTTGAAGACTGCAGCCCAGTCAAAGACCACCCTTTCTTCGAGTGATACACCCCATGGTGCGGAATGTACCATTGCTCTCCATCACTTCGATTTAGTTGGTTTGTCGGTACCACTTCGGCATAATCATTGTCAATCATATCCTTTAGGAAAGACGAATATTCTTCATGAAATTTCGTATTCTTGCCAAACTTGTGTTTCAGATTCTGGGTGCGTTGCTCTGCCATACGACGGTTATTCAGCAGACTAACACTTTCTTGTTTTAAAGGTAAGTCCAGACAATAGTGTCCGTCTATTATCTTTACTGAGTAGTTCATAATATCCAAGAACTTTAACTCTTCCCTGGACATTTCTTCTGATTCCTTCCTGGTACTTTCATTGAAGTCATGATTGTATTGCTTGATTAATAGCTTTTCTAATTTACCAGTAGATATTTAATTAACAGAAGCGACAGGGTAGTTTTTCTGGTTCCTGCTTTGGTTGTTCCTTCTCAAGGGACCATAAATACCCCATCCTAGTAGGATTTGCACAGCAAACGGTCCATCCCCTTGGCTTCTCACAATTTGTATAGGTTCCAATGACTTCAAAGCATTCGTTCCGATATGTAGGTCGATACCAGAATTTATTTTAGGTATCTTGACATCCTTCAAGTAAGGCCATTGTTTCAAGTCCTCATGTCTGGGTATATTTTGATGACAAACAGGCAGTTGAAAGTGCGATACAACATGGTGCTGAAATGGAAGAGGAGATTACACCACATGATAATATCTCGTATGTATCTACACGAAGATCAAGTCATAAATCTGGTTCTGTAGCCAGTTCAGTGTCAAGGGCCTCTGCTCATATGGAAGCTGAGGCAACTCTTTCGCTACGGGTTGCCGCCTTGGCGAGAAAGCATGAGATCGTAGCACAGTAAGAACAGTTGGAAGAGGCTGAGGCACGTGCGGAACAGACGAGGAGAGAGGTTGTGAGGTCTACACCGTGTTCTGTAAACACACAACAAGAATCCAAAACAAATCTGGACTTTCTGAAAACGTCCAAATATTTTTGAAGTATACAAGTGTCTTCAGTTCAGAAAGAATGTATCTTATCTCGACTTCAAAACAAACCATTGCCAGCACCTGGATTTCTGTTTTACTCGCTCTTGGCTCCCTTCCAAAACTTAACAGAACTTGCTTCTAATACTTCTCCAGACTCTTTATCAGAGCCTGTAATTTTACTTTTAAAATACAACGCTTGTCGAATTTTCACAGCATCTTGTTAAGAAGCTGTTCTAATTAAAGCGTTCCGGCTTACAAATATTCTGGTTCCTTTTCTAAGGAACCAGTCTTCTGGCAGTAATCTCTTTCAGAGATTCAGTCCAATCTTCTATCCCTCTTCTAAGGGACCAATCTTCTACGTCCTGGCTGTAAGGTAGCTTTCGACTAGATGTAGTGGCAGATTATTATATCGTTGAAGGAATCTTTCCTCTAGCCACTATGATTGAAGACAGGGATAAGGAGATAAGAATCGATATTCATCCATGAGCTCTCCACGAGACATTCAATGCCGTCTCTTAATTAATAGTTTCTTTATTGTAGTAGTAAAAACAGTAAGATATTCATCCAAACTTCTTCTTGTATAAGTACATTTTGATCTTACTCGTAGTCAAGCTCGTGCAGGGTGGAACCCGTGCATGGTCAAACCCCATGCTTCTTCAAACTAAAACTAAAAACTACTAGCATCTGCGCGAGAATCCCAGCCACAAACACGCCTCAAACTACGTAATAAATCCCACCCACATAATTACAGGCAGATAAAGTTTAAAGATAACTGGTTATAGTTATAACATAGAGTTAAGCTAAATGGCTACTACACTCTGCCTCACCTGAAAAGAGTGTCGGGATCTTTGGACGGAGTTGAGGGAAGAAGTATAGGGACAGGTGTTGCATCTCCTGCAGTTGCAGGGGAAGGTAGCTGGGGTGGGAGGGTGGTTTGGGTGGGAAGGGATGAGTTAACCAGTGAGTTGCAGAGGGAACGGCTTCTGCGGAAAGCAAATAAGGGGTGGAGATGGGAATAAGTAGCTAGTGGTGGGATCCTGTTGGAAGTGGCAGATGTCAGAGGATTATGTGCTGCATGCGACAGATGATGGGGTGAAAGGTGAAGATTAGAGGGACTGGGCAGAGGGAGAGCAAGAGCGGAGCTGCGGGATACCGAGGAGACCTACGTGATGGCCTCATCTATGATGGAAGAGGGAACCCCCGTTCCCTAAAGAATGAGGACATCTCAGATGAGGCCCTCATCTTGGGCGCAGATGCGGCGTAGACGGAGGAATTGGGAGTAGGGGATAGAGTCCTTGCAGGAAGCAGGGTAGGAAGAAATGTAGTCCAGATAGCTGTGGGAGTCAGTAGATTTATAATAGACTAGACTAAGTGGGACCCGTGGGTTTTTTTTTGTCTAGTTTAGTAATTTTTTTGGTTATTAGGTGGTGTTATGTGTGTGGGGGGAGGGTGAAACAGAGCTTTCTGTCTCTCCCTACGGGGGAATGCGACTTTTTGTCGTATCCCCCTTCTCTTCCCCCGTCTGCGCTGAGGCCTAATGGCGGAGCTGGCGGCCTCCAACCTGCGACCGACCTCGAGGGTCCGGAGGTAGAGCCAGCCAGGACTCACCAACGCGAGGCTGGCCGTCTTCGAGCTGTGGCGACGTCCGGGTAGCGGCACGACTCGGCGCTCCGGTGAGGGCGAACGGTGCGGGGCTGAGACACTCCTGTGCGGCCGGCACGGCTACTGGCTGGAAGGCGCTCCCGAGCGAGCGGCCTGGTGCGGAGCTGAGACACTCCTGTGCGGCCGGCATGGCTACCGGCTGGAAGGTGCTCCCGTGTGAGCAGCCCGGTGCGGGGCTGAGACGCTGCCTTGTGGGCGGCCCGGTGCGGAGCGGAGACGGTGCTACGGCGGCTGAGGCGGCGGCGACCTGGATCCTGGGCTCGGCCGCGGGCCGGTGGAGGACAATGTCGGGAGCTCGCAGGTCACTGGCTGGTGCCTGTTTTCCGGAGCACCCGTTGCAACAGCTGCGGGCAGCTTCGACCACCCCCCGGGCCGCCATCGCCCGGTGGGGTATCGCCTCGGCGCAGAGGGAGAAGAGGAGGGAAGAGACAGTAACTCTAAGACTTTTGCCTCCATCACAGTGAGGAGGTGTTTGGTGAACTCACTGTGGTGGATGTTAATTTGTGTTTATTGTGTTTTGTTATTATTACATGTATGGCTGCAGGCAACAGCATTTCGTTCAGACTGAAAGGTCTGAATGACAAATAAAGGTATTCAAATTCCTATGTTCACACGGGAGGGCTGGTCCCCCAAAGCAATATTCCACCTCTCCACCAATTCCAATATTGGTGGCCAGTGGGGGGGCTTTCAGGAGTGCTAGTATGGGTGTTGGGATGGCAGCTCAGGCATGGTGGGCTGGCAGCTCAGTCACTCAGGCATGGTGGGCTGGCAGCTCAGAAACTGCCAGAAATTCTGCCCAAAACAGGTGAGAGATTCTGTGAGAGAGAAGGGGGAGAGGGTGGAGAATATATTTTAGACATTTTCCATCTTTATCTGCAGATCACAGCAATGAAGGAGGAAAGTCTATCCTGGCATGGATCTCACAGGGAGTCAATGAAGGGAGGGAGAAAAATAATACTCTCCTCCCCCCTCTCTCCTCCCCCCTCTCTCCTCCCCCTCAATCCTTCCCCCTCTCTCCTCCCCCTCTCTCCTCTCCTCCCCTCCATCCTCTCTCCTAAACCCCTCCACACCCCCTACCCTCTTCCCTCCACCCTCCCTCCCCCTCCCTGCTCCCCCTCACCCCCCTCTCAGCACCCCCTCACTCTCGCCCTCTCTCTCTCCTCCCCTCCTCCCCCCCACCTTTCCCCCCTCCCCCCCCCTCCCTCTTCTCCTCTCCACCCCCCTCTCCCTCTTGCCCCTCTGTGTCTCTGTCTCTCTCTCTGTCCCTGCCCTCACTCTCTACCCCCCCCCCCTCTCTAGATGTGACTGCAAGTTGGGGGCTATGCGTCAGTAGATAGGGTGGTTATGGGGTAAAAGGAGCAAATTAATAATATTAATATAATATCAAGGGGGGTAATTAGCGTGAGTGCGGGAGGGGGATAGTTAGTGTGTGTGACGCTGCATGCCGCCTCCCCCCACAACCGCACGTTGGGGGAACAGACCCAACGGGTCTGCACTTGGTCTAGTATATATATATATATATATATATAGCCTAGATGTAGATGGGTTGGTGAATAATTTTGCTGATAACACCTACATTGGAGGAGTTGCCGACAGTGAGGAATGCTGTCAGAAGATACAGAAAAATATAGATCAGCTACAGAACTGGGCGGATAATGGTTTAATCTGAGCAAGTGTGAGGTATTGCACTTTGGAAGGTTGAATGTATGGAGAGAGTATACAGTTAATGGCAGGACCTTTAACAGAATTACATACAAAATGCTGGAATAACTCAGCGGGACAGGTGGGCGAGGAAGACATAGAGATATGGAAGGGTACGGTGTGAAAACTAAATGTCAAAGGGCTAAATGATCACCAAGCCTGTGCTTGGTCTCGCCGATATATAGTCTACACCTGGAACAGCGGATACAGTAGATGAGGTTGGAGGAGGTACAAGTGAACCTCTGGCTCACCTGAAAGGACTGCCAGGATCCTTGGATGGAGTCGAGGGAGAGGCCTGTCCCGCTGACAGAGGTACTCCAACATTTTGGGTCTATCTCCAGTATAAACCAGCATCTGCCTTTAACAGAATTGATATGCAGAGGAATCTTGCAGTCCAAGTTCATAGCTCACAGAAGGTGACAGCACGTGGATAGGGTGGTAAAGAAGGTGTATGGTAGGCTTCATTGCCAGGTGCATTGAACACAAGAGTCAGGAATTCATGTTGCAGCTCTATAGGACTTTGTTTTGGCCGCATTTGGAATATTGCGTGCAGTTCCGGTCACCCAATTACAGGAAAGATGTGGAAGTTATGGAGAGGGTGCAGAGGAGGTTTACCAGAATGCTGCACGGATTAGAGTATTTCAGCTACAGGGAGAGGTTGGATAGACTTGGATTGTTTTCTCTGGAGCATCAGAGGTTAAGGGTAGACTTGATAGAAGTATATAACATTCTGAGAGGCATAGATAGGTTAGATAGTTAGAACCTTTTCCCAGGCACCCGGGATGCGCCTCAGAGCCGAACAACCAGCAGGCTGAGAGCAACCCAGCAGGTTGCACCGCTGAGGATGAAAGACCCAGCGGGGGGGGCCGACTGCGGCCACGTGCAGTGGGCAGGCCTGCTTCACCACTGCGACAAGATAAGACTGTAGTAAGAACTTACTAAACTTCGTCAGCGCCAGAAATGTGGCGCCTCTTTGTGTAAAGTATGCTGTGTGATTTTACTGGATGGTATGCAACAACAAAGAGTACAAATGACAAAGTATCATTGAGTCATTGAAATGTCCAACACTAGAGGCCAAAGCTATAAGGTGAGAGGGGGAACATTTAATGGAGATGTGTGGGACAAGTTTATTATACAGAGGGTAGAGGGGCCTGGCACGCATTGCCAAGGGTGGTGGTGGAAGCAGACACGTCAGTGGCGTTTAAGACTATAGATAAGCACATGAAATTGCAGGGAATAGAGGAATATGGATCATGTGTAGGCAGATGAGAACAGTTCAGCTCGGCATCATGTTCAGCCATGCTCGGCACAAACATTGTGGGCTGAATGGCCCGTTCCTGTGCTGTACTATTCTATGTTCTAATTGCCCAGCTGGAAAAGGTACCCAGTTCGCATTTCATAAACACCGCATGTTGGTTGCTCCAGATCCCAAATTCCCACTGCTACAAATGCTGGGCTTCAATCCTCCAACGCCACCGCTGCAAAAGTGTGATTGAGCCTCTAGATTCCAGAGTCCATATCAGGTGTAAGTTATGGGCCTGTCCCACTTAGGCGATATTTCAGCAGACTGCCGGAGACTGCCAAGTTGCCAGCAGTCGCCTGAAACACCGGCAACTGGAACGGCGACTGTCAGCGTGGAGAACACACACACACACACACACCGCTTCCTTCACCAGCCCGTTATGCAGGCGGGGGACAGGGCAAGCGGGGGGAGCGCTGTCTGAGTGAAATTCACACAGTGCAAAGCCAAGGTGATACAGACACACACCACGATGGACAGGAAGGTTGGCGCTGTCATTAAGATGGCTAAGCACAGTGTACGGGAAGTCCTTTAAAAGAGGGGGGGGGGGGGAGGGGGAGGAGTGTGAACAACTTTTAAGAAGCCAGAGATATACGGCTGTGAAGCTCGGCGGACATTTCCTTGGTTCTGAAAACTTGGTCAGTTCCTTGGTTCTGAAAACTACTGCTTACGTTTTTTTCCCCCAATGAGCCAATGAAATTCACCAGTCAGCACCGGCTCCATCCTACGAGAACCTCCGAGAGTTTTCATCCATTAAATCATTTAATAATAATTGAATAATAATAATAATTGAATGCAAAGTCAGGAGCTGAAGATCGTTGTTTCTTGGAATACCTTCCAGCCAGGGACCATGCAATTTTACTTCGGAGTCACGTGAGTGATTCCGTGAAGAACCCGTTCAGCATGCATGCGCGGCATTACGTCCAGCAGAGCAACAGCGGCACAGCGGGAGTCAGGCGCTCCCGCTATGGAGGTGAAAGAACGGACCGTCAGGTAAGCTGACGTCGGCTTTTTCTTTCACAGGGAGCCTTCT